>NW_010190064.1:41959-87529 GCF_000695765.1 Mesitornis unicolor
TAAGAACTCAAAATACTGCAAGATCTGCAGCAATGAGTCTATGTCCTTTTTTTATGGGCACTTGAATCACATAATTTGGATCCTTACACTTAAAACACCAAACTGAACACTTAAAGCTCCATTTCAAGCCTAGAAAGTTCTTCCCAGGTCTTGTATTCTAATTGAGCCTTTTTAGAGTGGTCCTTCCAACAAGTAATGTCATGCAATGCATGACAAAGACAACTGAAAGATTCCCTATGACTTCATGTGGTCCATAAACAGATGAAGGAGTCTTTTTATAACATTTAACAGTATAAGAATAAAAGGACTGGACATGCCAGCTAAACACTTGTTTTCCCCAGATGGTACACAGGAGGGCAGGAGACCCACCTCGTACTCTCACCTTCATGCCAGGCATAAGGCACTCCTCAAGCACAAGGGAACAGCAGTGATCTCTGTGGCGGTCCATCCTCAGCCTTCTCCCAGGGATTTTCTCTCAGTCTGCAGAACATCAGCCAGCAGCAGTTCAAGCACATTCACCCTTTCCTGCTGCCACAGCCAAATTGTGCCCATCAAAGACAAGAACTCAGTACTTCTTTCAAGTTACTTTATCAGTGAAGACTGCTTAAAAGTTACAGGAGTAGTCAATGATTTTAAAAAAGGGGAAGTAAAAAGAACCAAAAATGAACATCTCGTGAAAACAAAATTAGACAAAATCCCGCCTTACCAGTCAGGCTGTAAGAATTAATGTTACAGAGCATGACGCTAGAATTAGAGTTGTATCATCCCCTGTGCATGAGACACGTTATGTGTACATGGGTTTAAAGCACACACACACACAGGGAATCTGGAAACACTTAGCAGTGACAGCCTGCACTAGTGTGTAGGAAAACTATCTTTAATTTCTAGACCCAGGACATCTGGGTCAAAAGTAGAACTAAATGATGTTCATCACATGGCTGCCCTTTATTAACTTGGAGACTATAGTACTTCTTTGTCATAATGTTCTGAACATATTCTGCTTTCTACGTTTTAAAGTGAAAATGTTCATTGTTAGTAGAAAGGATAATTTTACAGGAAAAAAAGAAGTCATTTCAGACTTATGTTGTCATAGTTAGAATGTAAATCGATACTCATACAGTATTTCATAAATTCACAACATGCACTATTTTTCCCACCACCTGACTGTGATGTTGTTTCATGTACATTATCAACAAAAATACAGCTGCCTGGAGTTTTTGGAAGATATATGTCTATAGCACACACTCACACCCCATATACATGGAGGTAATATCCATGTGAAAAATTGGAGAGGTATGTGATACCCATGACTGCATCACCTGCCCACTAATCCAGCTCCCTGGGAGTCACTCTAACATTCCAAACTCCTGAGCAACTTCAAACAGCTGCCACTAAAGGGGAGGGAGGAGGGGGGAAGCCCTATACCTCTGAATATGACAGTGAAATGCTTCTTCCTCTCTTCTCTTACCTCTCCACAAAATATCCCCCTAGAATAAACTGTGAACCACCCCCATCTGAACTACCAGGTGAACAAAGCCAATTTTGAACTGAATGTTGAACCTGTAGAAATGATATAACTCTAAAATCCAGCCCTTTCCCAGACGAAGTTTAACACTATAGTGGTATTGACTGAAAAGATTTATTCTAGTAACTGTGGCTATGATGAGCAGTTCCAAAATTTAAAAAGTATTCAAAGATTCAGAATTCTCAATATCCCAGTGCAATGACTGCTACATCCTTAAGAATGTCTGCAAGAGACAGTATAGCTGCACAGAGGAGATTTTCATTCAAACTCAAAAAAAATATGACTCTGAGATTACAATATATCAAAGTTCAGGGGAAATCTGCTGTAAATTATACCAAACATACATCCATGTAGTCCTTTATATTGCAATAGGAAGACATCCTCAGTCTTTAGCTTAATCAAGGCTTGTCAATGACAGCAAACTTCTCACTGCCACCAGTAGTAATCCAGATGGCACAGAACAGGATTAGATCCATTATCTCTTACAGACTCCAGAAAATTTCCTAGATGATATGAACTATGAACACATATAAATGCTTCAGCTCACAAAATACTCTCTGACATCACTGCAGTACCCTGTACAAATAAGTAAGTCCATTCATGGAGTCAGGAACCTCAGCTTCAACTGATTCTGGTCCATATGTTATATGTTATCAGTAAGAAATTTTTATAGTGCTGCTCACTAACTCACATCTACCCAGTAATATTAAGTCCTGCAAAAACCTCATATGTGCAACAAAGACATGAAGATTGCTGCTGAATTCAAGTGTTTGCTTGTGAAGAAGGTAAATGCTTCATCAGAGAAGACATCAGCCTAGCATTCTGGTAATAAAGTTTATGTTCTTAGTTGTTTATTTCTCTTTACCCTACTCTGATTTGAGTGGTAATGAATGAAACTACTTTTTCCCCAGATTGAGTCTGTTTTATCTGTGACAGTAATTGGTGAATGATTTCTCCCTGTCCTTACCTCAACCGGTAAGAACCTTTCATTTTATTTTCTCTCCCCAGTCCAGTGGATGAGGGGGAGTGATAGAGCAGCTTTGGTGGGCACCTGGAGTCCAGCCAGGGTCCACCCACCACACACAGCTGTACTATTCTAGTAATAATTTTAGTAGCAATAATATTAACAGCAAACAAAGTCTACAAGACAAAAAGCTCCATATTATTATGTACAGTAAATAATGTAAGACATCTTGAAATTTGCTATAAATACATACCCTAAGTAAAACATCTCAAAATTTCATTTACTCCTCTATTTAGTTTTTCTTTACCTTACAGAAAGGGATCTACCATGGCAATGAAACAGGTACTATAATTGGAAATTCATTCCATCTCATTAAATGATTTAAATGATACATTTGAATAAGGATAAATTTTTAGTGAAATTTAAAGTTGAACTCAAATGTAAAGATTACTTCAATATATGAAATAAATCCAATTCCTTTACCAAAGATAAAGCTATGAAAAATATAAAAGATCTGAAAATTGTATGGAATAAATTTGTAAAAAAGTTTAGGTAGATATAATCAACACAAAGCCAGAAAAAAAAGCAACTAAAAGCACCTTACAGCTCTGTGTTGCATTATGATTAAGATGACATAATTGCTAAGTAATTAGTAAAATAGTTGACTTAGAATTCTGCTTCTGTGACACATGTTAATACATCGAGAATTTTGAGAGTTAATACTAACGGCTATAGGACACCAAAGTATAAAACACAGTATTTATCCTAAAAGAGTGCTTCACAATGCAAAGGACAGATGCAATGGAAAGAAAACAAAGATTTATTAAAAATAGCTACTGCTTATGAATTTTTCCCGAGGCCAATAAAATCTAAAGGTAGAAATGTTAAGAGCGGAGAGGGAAAGGACTAGGAGAATTAAAATCCTTAAAATCTTTAAATCATTGCAAAGTCAATAAGGCCAGTGGGGATTGAGAACATTATGAAATTCCCAACTGTACACGTAAAATAAGAGAATGGATAAAACATATGTAAAACGTGAACATTTTTATATTAAAAAGAACAGTGTTGCAACTATTATTGCTCTGTCTGATTAGCAAACTGCTTGCTTTAAGAATAGTGAAGGCTGGAAAGCATGATCTGTACAATTTACCTCAGTGATTCTCAAGAAAAACATGATGTCAGTATCCTGATGGTAGGTGGTCTTTGAAGGCAATACGTTGATTTCGCATAACACAGATTCAATTTAAAGTGTATGGGGAAATAGACAACGCACATCCAAAGCACAAACCACAATATATTACCTTCGTACGCAGATTTGTAACAGCGCAAATTCCTCCAAATTAAAGGTTAAACTGCTCCCAGAGGAAGAGCAGTCTAGCCAGCCCCACAGCAGTGTAATCACGTTACAGACCCTAGAGGAAGTTTGAAGCCATCGGGACAATCGCCTTTGGACTCTACTGCAGAGCTAGACACTGCTGCCAGTAGCCGATTTTCCACAAGCAAGAACCTGTTTTTAAAAACAGCTCTAATCCATTTTGCAGCAAGCGCCACAGCCTAACCAGTGAGATGAAGCAGGAAATGGTCAAAGTCTAGCTGCCTTGCTCATGTGGAACTGTTTCCTAAGTTGTCACAAGTAAATATTCTTTGCCCAGTGTAGTTTTCCTTTTGTCATCCCACAGAGGATACACTGGCCTGCCATTGAATCACTTTTGAGACTGTAGGATCTGGAAATTTATTTCTGATTGTTATTTTTTCATATTTTTTACTTTAGCGTAGTTTGGAATTCTCCATTAAATGATCATTAGATAAAGAGAGAAATGAATTGGCTTTCTCTCTTCCATTAGTTTAACAACTCAGGTTCGCTCATGTTTGTTTGCCTCTTTTCATTCCTGGCAACACAACGCCCCACTCTGAGCAGCAAGGGTGAAGGAGGACCCTCTACTGGCACAGTTTTCTCTTCGACACAGCAGTAGAGAACTCATCCAGCACAAGGGAACGCTAGGGACAAATCTCTTCAGGCTGGAGAGAATTGAAACCACATCTCCTACTTTTTGTGCTTGTCAATAGCAATTACAGAACAAAGAGCACAGCTGTATCCTGCTCTCAGGAGAGACATTATCAGTTTGGATCCCTACTGGATGAAGTACTTACTGTGCAATTCTAAAACACACACCTCAATGGAAAAGAGGACCAAGAATTCCTCCCCAAATTGTTCTGTTTTGTACTGACCCTCCCTTCAGATACACCTAATTATCTTCATTGACTGCCCCAGATGTTTCTCTCTCATAACTCTATGCTCTTATGACACCTGGACACCTAATTTTTAAGTACTGTCCTTCTTTCTTTGAAAGTATTGGGTAGGTGTTCTGGACATCCTCCTGTTAGGCTGAGGTTGAGATGCTGTTTTTCTATCACCTCCTGACCTGATGTCACAACCACATGGAGCTGCGGATGCCTGGTTCCACTGTGAGTCTAATGGCCAGAAGCGATGCCTCAAAGGAAGAGGGAGGGAAACAGTATCTTGTAACAGCACCAGCACAAAATAACCATAAACTGCACATGGTTACTTTATTCTGAGTCTATTCCTGAAGCTCAGGCTGTTCCTGAGGTAAATGTGTGCTGTAATTCAACTTCTGGCAGTCAAATAATTAAAGAAAACTTTCAGTCTAGCCCTCACGAGCTCCTTCCAAAGATCTAGAAATTCACTTCAAAAGAAACTGCAAGAGAACGTTTTTCTCTAGTGGCTTTTCATTCAGCTTGGCATGGCAGTCGTCTTTTCTTTCCAATTGTTTCTCAGCTAAAAGCACATCCTTTCCTCAACTGCCAGCTTATTCATTTAGTTAAGAGACACACAGCCAACATGTCACACTTTCCAACTTGCTTACAACTCAGTCTTATAACACCTTCTCCTCTCACATGGGGAATCATTACTGGGGTTCAGTATAAAGTCATATTTTCTTTAGATTTAGTCTCAGCATGAATATTTGTCTGCTAATGCAATAATTGCCAAAGCATATTAAAAAGGGATAACTGAAAAAGTAAACATACAAATGAAGTAACTGATGATGTAAAGAAGCCTAATGATTAATTCTATTTTCAGGCACTAAATACATCCTCGATGTTATACACTCTCATATAACTTCATATACATCTACTAAAGAATGTTATTTATAATGGCCTTCACAAAGGTGCTAAGGATGGGCCCAATGACGCCAGATGTCGAGAACTCTCAATTCCAATTAATTTTAATGAGAGCTGAAGGTATTCTGAATGTCCACCCCAGTCGCTAGTTAAGTAGTGACCTCGGAGTTACACCAGAATTTCTGAAATCTAGTAAAATTATGCAAAATGACATACACAGCACCAAACTGAAGTAGGTAGGTTCACCCTATTTTCAGTTCACTGTTAAAAATGTACACCTTCCCTCTCAATAAGTCTGATCCTTTTCTACCCATTTTACCCCTCTTTTTTCTTCTACTGCAGCGACCAAGGAGAACTGCTGCCCAGCTCCTACACACTCACACTAAAAACCTCAAATGTTTTCCTATGCCATTCAAGCTTCAGATCATTTCAGATGCCCCACTCTCTCTGTATGATACCATGGGCTGTGATCTAAGTTTTGAGAATGTGCTGGTACTAAACAGTTGCATGCTTTTGGAAGATAAGGGAGGAATAGTTCCTACTGAGCCAATTTATCTGAGATGCAATCAGTATCCCACCCTCCCAGCAGGATTACAGAGACAGGCATATTTGGATTCAGAATGCTATGAATTAGGAATCTAATATTAAAAGTAAAGCAACAGAACACATAGTTTCTCAAAAGCTGGAGTTAATGCATCGTGAAAATAGGCTAAATAGACTGTTTCCCAGAGGTAAATGAGATTTTCACCTACATTTCTATGGAAAATAGGAATACTGAAGCCTTCAGACTGTTTCTTGTCTCTTCTACAGCTGGAAATAGTGAGAGGAACTGTAAACTGAGTTTTGAGGAGGACAGACTGCGGGCATCTGCCTCAAATTATGTTGGGAGCAACTGTTACATAGTATGCTTGTACTTAAATAGATGAATTTCTGTGCACTGCCAAGATTATATTTTCTAGTCTGCCTCAGTCTCTACCTCTATTTCTTTTGGCTCTAAGCAAAGCAGAACCAGAGATGCTATATGACTTTTCTATAGAAATAAAAAGAGCCCAGACACACAGTTCCATTATCTCAATTCAACTACTTAGCATGCATCAACTGAACCATGGTAACTGTCCTTATACCCATTCTTATTCCTAGGAATATGTACTTATTTGATTTACAGGCCAAACTATTGACAGAAGTCTAAACTGTAAAGCAGTAATAAAATGTGCTTAACATTGAGCTTTCAGACTCTGATCTAGAATTAAAATTGAGGATCACTAGCTCCTCATTCTGCATATTGGTTTCAAGATCCATGTGGAGCAATACTAAGGAATACACCACACTCATATTTGCTTCTCCCAACACTCCAGTATGATATTTCAAGGCCTGAATGAGTACACAGTAAAGTGCTCCAAAAGTACTCTGTAGTAAACAGAAGTCAACTTACTGTTTTGATTTACTATTTTGGGTCCATCTTGCCTGTGTGTAGCTTTGAAAGAACAAGTAAGCCTACTAAGGCTAGTGGGGATACTTAAGCATGCAAGGATCTCCAAAATCACTAGCCTATTTTCCTTGCACTGAGAAAGCCTTAAAACTTTGTTATTTATCACATGGGGTGGAATTTCTCTCATCTATCATCTGAGGCAAAAAGTCAGGCATCTAGACTAAGGAAACAATTTCCCACTCAACCAGGATAGATAAAAGCTCTATGGGAGAACATTTGTCCCCACTTTAGATACCAATCTTAGGACAGTTTTGGACAAGATGTCTCTCACTGTGCACTTTATTAATACAGGAAGCTTAGATAACTAGCTTAGACTAGACACTGAATTTATACATGGCTAAAATTAAGGAGACCTCCAGAAACTCAAACCATGTGTGAAACCTTCAGAATGTGAAATTGGCCGCTGAATGTAAGGTTATATTAATCTCATCAAGAGAGCCAGATAAAAAGCAGTGCAGCTAAGGCAAACACAACCACAAAAAAAACATTCATTGCTGATGTTTTGGTTTTCTTTTCTATTTTTTAAAACAGTGCATGTGAAGTCAGTACTTCATTAGCAAGAATCATGCACACATATATACAAAGGTATCACGTGAATATTCCTTTTTTAATATACCTTTTTATTTCTTGTGATAACTAGAAATGAATACAGGTCTGCTGCTCTAGGAATGTTCATCCCCAGAGAAGTATGATTAAAGCAAAATCATTTTAGATATAAAAAATCTCTGGACTTTGCTCTCACTGTAAGAAACTTGGAAGGCAAGGAAAAACAATGACTATTTTTCCACCTAATTTTTTTCTTGTTCATCAATACTGAATTGTTACGTCTTTAAGAATGAGAAACATACTTTCTGCAATATAGTTAACATCTAAAAATGTGGGTATTATGAAATAAATATGCATGTATGATTCTTGAACAAACAAAAAGATAGTTAGTGTGAAGCCAAACTACATGTTAAGGGACATCATGTTCTTTTTAGTCTACAGTAAGTGCTAAAAAAAGGATAGGTAGAGCGATATTGAAAAGAAAAAGCATCAATATTCTTGACAGACAATTAAGGATTCATCTGAGGGACTTCAAAGTAGCATGTAATTAGAAACTCAGTATTACAATTTAGAAAAAATACAAAAGATATTAATATGTCTCAAAAAATGGTTTGGAAAATGAATATGACATCCACATCTGTATTCATAAATACAAATAACACCTATGTGGAATAATGTTTTTAAATCTAGGCATGCACATATATACTGGCATTAAAATTAATGCCATTATGACAGCACAACACTAAGGATTAACTACATATGGACCCAGGGAACTACAGATCTATCAGTCTGACCTTGGTGCCAGGTAAGGTTAAGAAACAGATCATCCTGAGCGCCATCACACAGCACATGCAGGACAACCAAGCGATCAGGCCCAGTCAGCATGGGTTCAGGAAGGGCAGGTCCTGCTTGACTGATCTTATCTCCTTTTATGACAAGGTGGCCTGCTTGGTGGTTGAGGGAAAGCCTGTGGACATTGTCTACCTGGATTTTAGTAAGGCCTTTGACACTGTTTCCCACAGCATCCTCCTGGAGAAGTTGGCTGGACATGGCTTCACTTCACTGAGTAAAACACCGGCTGGATGGCCAGGCCCAAAGAGTTGTGAATAGAATTAAATCCAGCTGGTGGCCAGTCACATGTGGTGTTCCCCCAGGCTCAGTACTGGGTCCATTTCTGTTTAATATCTTTATCAATTATGTGGACAAGAGAATAAAGTGCACCCTTAGTAAGTCTGCAGATGACACCAAGTTGGGTGGGAGTGTTGATCTGCCTGAGAGCACACAGGCTTTACAGACAGACCTAGAAAGGCTGGATTGATGGGCTGAGGCCAATTTCATGAGGCTCAACAAGGCCAAGTGCCAGGTCCTGCACTTGGGTCACAATAACCCCATGCAGCGCTACAGGCTTGGGGAGAAGTGTCTGGAGAGCTGCCCAGAGCTGAAGGACCTGGCGGCTGCTGGTTGTCAGCCAGCTGAATATGAGTCAGTTAATGTACCCAGGTGGCCAAGAAGGCCTATGACATCCTGGCTTGCATCAGCAATAGTGCAGCCTGCAAGACTGAGGAAGTGACCCTTCCCTGTACTCATCACTGATGAGATTGCATCTCAAGTACTGGGTCCAGTTTTGGGCCCCTCACTACAAGAGGGACATCGAGACACTGGAGCGTGTCCAGGGAAAAGCAACAAAGCTGGTGACAGGTTTAGAGCACAAGGCTTAACAGGAGCGGCTAAGGGAGCTGGGGTTGTTTAGTCTGGAGAAAAGGAGACTGAAGAGAGACCTTATCACTCTCTACAACTACCTGAAAGGAGATTGTAGCAAGGTGGCTGTCAGTCTCTTCTCCCTGGTAGCTAGTGATAGGATAAGGGGAAATGGCCTCAAGTTGCACCAAGGGGAGGTTTAGGTTGGATATTAGGAGGAATTCCTTTAGTGAAAGGGTTGTCAAGCATTGGAACAGGCTGGCCACGGGGGTGGTTGAGTTACTATCCCTGGAAATATTTAAAAGAAAAGTAGATGTGGGGCTTAGGGACATAGTCTAGTGGTGGACTTAGAACTGTTTGTCCCCTTCTTCTCTCATCTCAGCTCTGATAAAAGCCAATTCCAATAACAGCACAGCAGATGGGACTTTCTCCAGGAGGAAGAGGTCAACTATTTCTTTGCTCATGATGCTTTGAGAACATATAGAAGATAAAATATACCAAAATAAATAGCAGGGTATTAATCTTTAAAATGCTTATTTTAACCTACCAATCTGTTGTTCACCACAAAACCTCCCTGCATCAAGGTACAACAGAAGTATAATTAAGAAGTGTTAGTAGGATTCTAATGGTTAGTACTCCCAGAAAGTGGTAGACCATCAGACTACATTACAATGAAGATAATTCTTTAATTTCTTAAGTGCTAAGTAACTCGTACTCATGAGTCAGAGTATCAGACAATGATATAGTTCAACAGCTCAGTCAGCTCTTGTCAAGCTCCTGACAAGATGAAGAGCTGGACTTCTCCACACTGTCAAGTATTTAAATTTTGAAAGAAATTCAAGTAATTACTTCTTTCTCAGAATTATCAATTCAGTCCCTTAATTCTCATCTCAGAAGGAACACATTTGCAGAAATTAAGGACATCTGTGCTGCTTTAAAAAAAAAAAGAATATTGGAATTTGGAAGAGTTAGTATTAACTAACTTTTCAACTCAAAGTTATAGTGCATTCCCAAAACAACCTATAGAAAAAATCCAAATCTATAATAGAGAAGCAAAAGTAATTCAGTTTTACTGATAAAGACACTACTGCTCAAGCTGCCAATCTTCCACTGCTTTCCAGCCTGGAGGACATCCAAGAATTGCAGGAGCTCAGTGCTCTCTTGCCTACACTGATACCCAAGGAACCTCAGCACAGCACACAAAATGAGCTGCCTTTTCTAAATAATCTTTATGATTCAGCTGTGTGTGAGGTTGAATATTTACTACAAACTACATATCTTCCTTCTTCTTTAGGGAGCAGACGGATGTAGATTTACACCTTGCTGGATGCAGGGGAGGTCAGAATTTGTCTGCTTTCCTTTGCTTGTTACTGTTCTTTTTTATATACTGTAGCCTTATTCAACTTTTCTGGATAACCTGATTCTACAATAATATTATTTGAAATTAATAGGAAAACAACACCTTAAGTATTTTATTTCATTATGATTAAGTATAGGTAAACTACTGTTACACGGTTTAAAAAAAAATTAAAACCATACTGGGCATGAGGACTTCAATGCCAGACTTCAGCCTGCTGTGATGTGATATATGCAGGAGCTGTAAATCTCTGCCTATCTTTGGTTGGTGTCCAACTGGAAATTGATCTCCCGTCATTTTTCTTTAAAGCTTGGTTATAACTCCAGAATCCTGGCCAACATTTCCTTTCCCAATAAAATAGGATCTAAATACGTCTAAAGACATGTGAGAGCTACAACTGAACTTATGGTAGATGCCACATTTGGGTACTCACTGCACCACCAGTAACCAAAACCACTACTTTGTAAAAGACCTTTGTATTCCTCAGTATTGAAAAATAGTATATAAACCCATTTTTAATATGCATGTATATATAAAATGGATTTTGAACCTACACAGTTTTGTTTTGGTGGGTCCCTTAACATATAAGCAGTAAAAGTTACAGGGATATTTTATATTCCTGGTTCCTTATAGAAATGGATTGGGAAAGCTGTTTCTAATACTTTGCCAGTGTACATTTTAATAGGGAAAAATAACTGCTGATTATTATGAAACAATGAGCCACGTTTCAAGTAATCCAGCCAATCAGTAGAAAGGATTTGAGGCCTTCTGGTTTATATTTGTGTGCAAACAGCTGTATTTCATTTTTTAGCCTCTTTGTTTTCCGAATCTCTTTAACTTTTGTCAGATAAAATCCCTGTTGTATGGTGGCCAACACACTAGTGAAATTAGGGTGGAGAAAGGGGGAGAGTTACAGGGAAATGGAAAGCCCCCTGGTTGAAGTTTGTAAAAAACATAACCAAAATTAAAATGAATGGGTAGAATAAGAACAGTTCATCTGTAGGTAAAATATCAACTCCAGAATACATTACTTGGAAGTGTAGTTACTGGTTACTGTAGTGATCTCAAATCATAACATTGAATAACTCACTGCTAAAAGATAGTATAAAAATTATCATACAAACTCTACACCGTAGAATTCCTACCTTCGATAATAATTTATTACTTCCTTGGGAAACTGTTTGGATTTGTTTTAATAAAGCAGTTGGGGAAGAATGAAGACTGGAAGAAGTCCAGCTGTATTACGTGCCATTCTTAAAAATTAAAAATAATAAAATAATTTCATGACTTTGTGATGGTTTATTGCCTCTTCCGAGACTTAGTCTAAAATTTAATAAGTTTGTTGAACTATAACAATCTCGCTAGAACTTCAGTAGGGTCAAAAAGTCTAAATCTAGCTGGCACTGCAAATTAAAATGAGCTTGTTGTTCTCAATTCAGACCTCCTGGAACAAAAGGTAATGTCACAGAACTACTGTATACAGAGTGAGTGTTCCATATTCCATGTACTCCATGCACATAGCTTGGATCAAGCCTATATTTTAGTATTATGAGAAGGCTTTGATCAGGAAAGATCCAATAAATAATTGCAAGACTCAGCTGACAGCCTAGAAGAAGGACACATCAGGTTAGGCAATGGCCAGAAATCTAAGCAGAGAAGGGCTGCATGGTACAGAAGTCATTTAGTGCATGAACGCATCTGTGCTTTCAATCTCTTTTCAAAGAGCAGCCACTTCTGAGAATATGGAGAAAATTCAAAAGAAAACCCCAGCATTTAAACGCAGTGGGTCAAATTCAAAGGCATGTTCAGAACTCTCTGACTTCCAGACATAGCTTTCTTATGTCAAACACAGAAAGCAGTTAAAGCAACCTTTAAATCTTTCCTCTCCAATATGGCCCAAGTTGACCTTCAAGTTCCATAGGATGTTTTGCTACAAACTAAGCAGAAATGCAAAATGTACTTGTTCAAAATTGTTTCTGTACTATGTAAAATTGATTTTTTTTCTTTAATACTAAAATTCAGTCCATCTGTTGAGAAAACAAAATATTCTAAATATATACAAAGAGTTGAACTGCTTCATTCCACTCACTATATCCTGTGGTAGATGCATTTTCATCAGTATGTTTGTCTTGCAGGCAAAATGAATATCAGATGGTGGTTTTGAAAAAGGGCAGACCTAACATGAGGTGATTAGTTTCAAAAACAGATTTTTATTCTTGATAAATTATTACCAAATACAATCATCTGTTGATTGAGGATATAAAACAGATTGGTCATACCATAACCCACAGGTTAAATGAAAAACGGAAATAATAAGTTTATTTAACACAGTCTTGCATTAAGTTCCCAAGCAGTGCAAATCTAAGGCAAATAATTAGATTTCCAATTTAAATATATACATTTGTTAAATCAGACGTTTCTTGAGGTCATCTATTACTTTATTGGCTATTCTATCTACATTGTTTACTACGTATCTACACAGACTTGTACACGTGTATATAAATATATCATTTCAACTTGCAACCAATGATTATTGTACTTTGTAAAAGACTTATCAACTGGAATTGCCATTTTATTCAATTAAAATCTATAATCTATTATATTTGCTGATTATTTCTGAAGAAATCTGAGAAATCTTCTGGCCTACAGAAAGAAATTCTAGTTGAGTACTGCAGAGAAAAAGAAAGTGATAGTAAAAGCAGTGAGAGTCCTAGAATAAAACAGCTTTGACTTACAAAAAGCAGCTTATAACAATACTTGCCTAGTAGATCTTATTGAAATGGTGGCACAATGAATTATCTGTTTCAGGAAGAAATCATACTCCTTGAAAGTGACCTTATTTTACCTTAAAGACTGTGTCTCAGCTGTACTGTGTTTAACATGAAGACGGAAAAAAGAATGTGACCCCAAGTTTCCCTAACATTCACTTGCACCAGACTAAGAATTGAGACATTTTATCATATTTTCATTGTATTCTGTGAAAAGTAGCCGTCTAGGCAAAGTTTCCTGCACAGAAGTTCCCTTTAAAATGATAAAATTACAGCCATGCTTCCAAGTTTAGTAGTGACAAGCATACAAAATGGAACTGTGGAAATTTCCCATTCCTGGGGACAGCTCTATGGCAAGGTTTTAAAATCAAAGCTAATTACTGACTAGAAGTCTTTGTCCTCTTCATAGGGGTCACACTCTGTTAACCGGAAGTCTTCAACCAACCAAAAAGCTTATCCAATTCTTCTGTTGAAGCTTCTAAAAGTAGTGCATTAAATGTATAGAAAGCTTATGTTTTGCTTCTGTTTTTTGGTTAGTGTGCAACATGTTCACATATAAGAAAAGTTTCACCCTCACCTATCCTGCAACTGTCAGTAGTGGATTTACTCATCCAACATTCAACCTGAACTCACTTATACCATATGGAAGAGAAAAAAGAAAAAGAATTTTGCACTCTTGAGTAGACAGAACTATTTAAAGTGTAAGAAAGAAACACATCACTAATTTCACTTTAATGTAATTCTGAGATTTTCAAATCTTGGATAAAAAGTTTAGTGTTTTTGATTTGGCTGCTGAATAAGGGCAATTTCATTTTATACTCTCCATAAAGTACTAGAAAGTACGAGAGTACATAAAGTTCCATTAGCATGTAAATTCCAAAATATTGTGAGGTTTTTTTCCCTAGTAGTCCGTAATTCTGTAGTAGGTATCAGAATTTTCTGAAATATAGCTATATATTTTGTCAATGAAACTCATTTACTGTTTATGAGAGTATTTTGTGTGTGTGTGTGTGTGTGTGTTATTCAAACTATCTATGATACTGTTAACTTATCTCGTTTTGCACAATGGTTTCATTTTTGCATTGCAGACTTTTTCCAGATGGGAATTAATGGGGATCCCTAAGAACTTTATCATGGTTTTTAGCCAGTGGAATCTAAATATTTCTCCTACTGCCTTTTGAGTATCTTTTGTTCATTCCGAGTGCTATTACTTCGGATTTGATATAATTGACTCTTAAGTCCAAGACTTCTCTGAATGCCATCATCTGCCTCATAAGGCATGAGGCACACTGAATTAAAGGGATCAGCAATCATCATTAGAACATCATCCATATGAACTCCAATTCTTCTCCCTCCCTATCAGCCATCTGTATTTATTCTCCTCTTGTGGCCTTACCCCTGCCCCCACCCCAATATTTTGCATGCAAGAGGCTCCATGGTCATAAAATAAATTGAGTGCAGGCATTTCTGTCAAATGAACGGGGGATTGATTGGTTCACAGTTGCTTTGGTGAAGTGTATTTTTATGTATTCAGCTCTAAGCAATATGCAGGAGAGGACCTAGCGGATTATTATTGGTTTTACCAACTTTGTATTACGCAAAAGTAACAGCAAAATTATAAATTTACTTGTATGTCACACAGGAAAGGTGGAATGAACAGCATCAGTGGGAAAACTCTAAAAAACAAGACTGAATGAACAGGAAAATTTTAAGTACCAAAAATGTATGAATATATGTAGACACTAAAAAGCAGCTACAAGATCCCACATCAGACTCATCCAGTAGGTGACTGAATTGTACAGCATGTATTAAGAATGCATTACTATGTAAAACATATAGAAACCTGTGCCTCAAAAGTGGCAAAACATGCACTATGAAACTTATTTTATTTAGCTGAATTCAGAGCAAATCAACTTTTGCGGTGCCATCCATCATTTACCATCAAGTGTGTGACATGGGGAAGCTTTCACCAGTTCCCTTTTTCTTGCCTCAAAGACTGCAGTGCAACATCAAATTGTTTTCAAAGTATTTTGCACGCCTTTTCTTATCATAGCCACAGAAGGGATTTTAGCAAAGTGCCATCACCCGCTATACATCTACAGACTCACAACAACTGTACATGTATTCATAAAAGCCAAAAAGCCAATGTTCTGCAATGTCAGTGACTGACATTTCCTACCAGTCAAGTACAAGTTCAGTGAGCATTTCTTGGCATTTACTGTTCAGACGAACAGAGTTCCTTCACTGAAATGGATCTGCTTGGAGTCACAGTTCAGCTCCTTTTCACAGAATCTAAAAACTAGTGCATGGACTCCATTTGTCATTTTCCTACATATTCACTATTTAACAATGTCCCCAGGAATTTCCGTCCTTACATGGGCATCACTAAGCAGTTTAAAAAAGGATACACTGGTGTTTTCTATTCTTCCTTTCCACTCACCCTCAAATACCTCCTAAATTTAGAGTATGGCATTATCTTAGCCTATAATTTTCATTAAAATGTAAGTATCACTACTACAAAGACAAACTTAACCATGCTTAGCAAATACATCACTTGAACTCAACATTACATAGCTCCTGAGGATCATAAAGTAGCTCTGGCATGGAGCTGTCACTAAGAAACCGAGATAAATTACATCTCCACTAACTAAACAACTTGGTATCAGTGGGCTCAGCTGTGACAACAGAAATGTTTGTCTTCTCCTTCTCTACGCTGGGTCTGAGAGCCAAGTGAATGTGCAGTCACTGCTGTGGATGCTCCCCCAAGGAAGCTCACTCTCCAATTTTTCACTTTGAATTTTTTTTTGTTTTACTTTTTTACACTCCAGACAGTGTTTGTTTGATCCATCACGTGAAGGAAGGTGAAGTCAGCACCTACCTCACAGATAAAGTGAGATTCTGCAGTATTTTGACTAAATATGCATGGGTTTTTCTGCTACGGATGAAAAGATGCAAAAACATAACTTGTCTATAAGTGAAAAAGTACAGAAATAATGTGTAAATGTTTCTCACTAGAGGTAATGTCAGTGAAACTTTGAACAATCCTTTATTCTCTAAACTTAGTGGAGTGTGTTCACATTTCTCTGAAAAGGAGATTTCTGTGTCTTCCAGTATCAGCTCAAATGTTTTATGACCTTTCCTGAAAAAGAAAATCAATACCAAAAGCAAAGTGCATATTCTTGAAAATTTCCTACTTAGCACCCTTGGGTTCTGAAGTGTACTGGCTTTTCTTTCCTGGCTCTAGGCAAAGATAGAAACTCAAAAACACAGGTATCTTGGCTAAGTAAAAACAGGACAAGATTTTTTTTGTTTGTTTGTTTTGGGGGTTGCTTGCACTATGAAAGATCACATATGGGAAACTAAGAAAGCAAAGCAAGAACCCTCAGATCCTGGCTGAGGCAGCTGAAGAGTGATGAACTGCAGGCAGAAAGAATGGAAAGGAACTTCGCAGCACAAGAGAGGGAAAAAAAACATGGAGTTTAGGCTTCCTCTTGGCATCCAGAAGTTAGGTGGGGGATGTGGAATAGTCTTAAGGTTTCAGGGGAGCCTAAGAATAACCACCAGGGGAAGATCACACTGTATTTCCACCTAATGCACTTAAAAAGAGGTAAAGAATTAGAGATATGGACTTGGATCAAAACGATTTTCTGCAGCTCATCATGTAATTGGAAGAATAAAAGCACTCAAAAAACCTCTGAACCTTGTCTGATACAGGGCCATTGCACACAAACAGCCGAAAGACAGACATAAGAGTCCCTGTGTCGCATCGTCCTGTCTATGTGTGTGCACAAAAAGTGCCAGAGCCACAGCAGGACAGTTGCTCTCCTCACCAACCAGCTCAAGGCTTTTCCTATTGGAAGCTATTTTGCACTCAGGCGGGTGATGGGTTTTCAGAGCTGATGGATCAACAGTCCCTTTGATTCTAGTGAAAAGGCCATTTTTATCTATGTTGAATGCTTAAATAAAGATAAGAGATAGTAATTTTCAGTAGCTTATCTTTATTTCTCTTTTTATTAAACATCAACATGTAATATTTGCTTGAGTGATGAGTGAAACAACCAGTCTTCTCAACAACAAACTGAAAGGAAAATGTCTTGGACAGCACTGTCAGGATGTTCATAAGTACGTTGTGCAACTTCAGTCTGTACACGTTGTTTCTGTCATTTGATATCAAATGTGGGTTTATCACAACAGTGATATTGGATGCTGCAAATTTTTTTACTACCCAGTTAATTTATCTTTTGAGTATTCAAGTATAACCTATGAGCAATAGCATCAATAACACACAACAACATTAACACACGATAAAGACTTTCCAGAAAAGTCTTACTAAAAGGATGAGCACACTATAAAGATTCTTTCCTAGAAGCTTAACCCTTCAGAAAGAATTTCCTGACTTTGGAGGATATTAACCTTCCTCCAAAGCAAAAGTGATCTCCTGGCACATCCATTTACTGTATTTTTAGAGCAAGCATTTCAGCCTTTTGCTTTCAGCCTTTCATTAACTACAACGGATAAGCATGGTACAACATATGCAAGAGCTCTGAGAAAACAAAACAGAACTGCTGGGAGCCTGATAACCAGTGGATGTGAGGAAGTGAAGACCTTTGTGGTGAAACCCTGGCTCCGAGACCGTTAGACTGTAAATGTCTCCTCACTGAGATCAGCTACCTGACTGAATTTTCCCATTCTGGACTTACTGATTTTGCTCCAAACCAACTCACCCCTGCTTGGGACAACAGTACAGTGCTTTATCTGTCAAGTTAAAACCCAGCTATACTCAGTGCCTCTGGAAACGGGGGAATTAGCTGTTTTACAATCAGAATAGGTTCATACTTCCTATGCAGCTAAACTCCATTAATTAAACTTATGATGCAGCTACCTTGACAACTTTGAGCTCCCAAACTAATACCTTCATGTGATGTGTACAAGCCGAGACTAAAATTCTGCTTTCTCAGAGCAGAATAACATGTAATTAAATATTGTAAACTGTTCTGACGACAAAAAAAGGCCATGCAAAAACCAACAGTATTATTTTTCTATGTCACAATTGCACAGATAAGCAGCCACCACAAAAAGTGCAACATTTATAGCCCCCGTTTTTCAGAGGTTTTGACTTTTCCAAAGCAGGACAGTAAGGGACAGAGTACAGAATTGCTGAGTGTGCTCAATGAGGAACACAAGTAATGAGGCATAGCACTATCTTTTCTAAATGGAAAAACATAACCAGAAAGGGCAGGAAATGCTATTAGTGAAGCTGTAAAAAAAATATCAACAATGTTATACAAAAGCAAGTTTTAAACTAGTTCCAAAGATGTGAGATATATTTTACAGTTTCCTTTTCCTATGCTTGCTTTTTAGACTACCATGAAAGAAAACAGGCAGCAATAATAACTGATGCTGTAAATAAACTTATCAGAAACTTTTTGATTTTTCCAGCTGTTTCACTTTCAAGCATAAATTCAGGAATTTGTCAAAATTTGCTAAAATGCTCATATAGTGTAACCGATAGAATATCCAGAGAATCAGCAATATTAGAATAACAGTAAGAAAACCCCCAAATTTTGTGTCTGAATTCTCCTTCCAGTAATAGAATGCCATTAGGACAGTTTCTGACAATCACCATATTACCAATACATCACACTGGTGTTACGGTAGCCCTGTAAACTCAACTAGGACAGTGCTTAAATGCAGACATGGTTAAGTCCAATCAAGATAAGCGCTAGATAGGGGCTAGCACTAAGTTTCCAATTTCACAGCAACAAAACTTGGGAAGTATATGAAACTTCAGGGTGAAATAGAGATGTGCTGAGCTTGTAAAATACCAACAACAAAAACCCTGACAATTTGTCTGTCAAACAATTTGTGTGCCAAATATTCACAGCGATGTGATCCACCATTTCAGCTGTGAAACCAGCAAAGTGCAAGACCTTACACAAAGCATTTCCCCTCCTTTGCTACAGAAGAGAAAGGTCATCTAGAAATATGTCTATGGCTGAATTCTACCTGCACCCTTCAGTATTTGAAAACACTTGTCAAGAAGACTGGGATCAATGTAAAACACAACGGTAGCTCCCCCACATGTTGAGTGGCCCTGACAGTTCAAGCACGCAAATTTACAGCAGGCAGCAAACAAGATTGGGAATTCAGGGTTAAAATCTCCAGTGAAATTTTGTCTTATAAGTAATGAAGGTTGACCAAGAGAGTAAATCAAATGGATCTCCTAACAAACCGAAAACAGCTGTTTGGCTGAGTTTGTCTCTGATTTAAGTTTGGTAATTATTGCCCTACTGTGGCTCAAGGTTATTCTGTATTAGTGAAATAGGATATCACATGAAAATCGTCCAACTTCTTAATTTACTGTAGCATCAAAAATTCCACTGTATAAAAATATGCCGGAAACGTAACCTTCTAAAAAGTTACCTATAAACCTTTTAAATGCCCATTTATTTATTCTTCTGACACACAACTACACAGAATTTAATTACGATAAACTAGAATATCTAATGCCAAACAAATGATATGTCAGTTCTAGTCACTCCAACTATGTTTTTACATAAATACACTGAAAAACAACTTTAAAAACTTGGAGTCAGTGATACAGCATCTTGGCTTAATAGCCCACTCCCTGGACTACTATGCTCTACATTAGCATGCAGAAAAATCGCTCAAAGTCTTATGAGAAACCATTCGTACACAGGAAACTTTCTCATACCAACAGCAGCACAAGACACAAAGCTACTAAATTTAATTTTTCAAAGTTGAAAAACTTCTTAAGGAAAGCATGGTAGACATTTGATTAATTTAAGCTGAAGTCACTCAACTAATACTTGATCCCCCACTAACTGTAAAGTATATTGTGGTTTTATTAGTTGCTTTTATTGAGATTATTAGATGCCTTTATTGCCTAAGAAACATGAATCAATAGTCTACGTTAATTATGTAATTACCACAGTATTCCTGGTCTGCCTGTTGGACATCAAACAGCCTACAAGTTCATGAAATAGTTTAACTGGCTGTGGCATCATTTTTAATGTCTGAAAAGTGAAGAAACATTATGTGTGTTCTGTGAGCAGTGTACTAGGACTTCTGTTCTGGAAATTCAACAAAAAAATTGGCTCTCTCTTACACACAGGCTGCAGTTTTTGAGTCAGTACCAATTACTGTACATTGATAGACCAAATCTTTACTTCTAAAAACACAACTGTAACACAAAAATATTTTATTAAACTGTAATACAATTCTAGTAAATTATTAGAAATCAAGGTACTTATTTTTTCTGAATCTTTCTTTCAAGACCAAGTAGAAGTCTCAAATGAAATTATTTAGGTGATTTAAGGTTAGCTACAAGTAAACACTGAATTCAGGTCACTGCATTATTCGAGGGATAATTTCACTAGGAGAGTGAGTTATCACAGATTAATTGCAAACAGGCATTTCAAGGGTATCCTTACCTTTACCCAGCACACCATTCTCTCTTCTTGTTTCCTGTTTTCTCAATTGAGACATATGTAAATTAAACCTTTGCCAAAACAAGATGTGTGTACTTACATCCTAAAAAGGCGAAAATTGCAGAGTATATGCCACAGAAATACAAACAGTGCTAATAAAATTTTTGATGTCAAGAAAGATTGGACAGACTCAAGCAGGAATAGTAGTAAACAGACTGTTTACCCTTTTAAAAATAGAGTGGGCTTTATGAAAGTCTTTCTGAATACGTAACACAAAACAGGCAGACATCAATCTGAAATCCCTTCTGAATATTCTTTGCCAAAGAGTAATTTCCATATTGACATTGTTTAAATACTCATAGAGGCCAACAGAGGCACTTTAGCTATGAAAATCATCAAGACGCAGAGCCAGCCAGACACCCCAGCAGCATTGCAGAATTGGAAGCAAAAGAAGTCCCCACTGTTTTGAATGAAGGACCTCATAACAGAAGCAGCTACATTGAAAGAGAAACAAATAGAATAATATAGAGTAACTCTAATTTATCTGCTGATGTCAAGATGCTTAGTGCTAAAGGCAATATCAGAGATAATTCCACCAGCTAACAACCAGCTGGAGCATAGTGAACTCCAGTCCTGCCCTGACCTAAAAGCAAGCTCTACTGGCTTATGTGGCTTCAGAGATTTCCCCGCACACTTTCAGGCACCTCTTAGAAGCATTTTTTTAGGTGCTTCTTGGGCTGAATGCAGTCCAAACCCGTCCAACTTCAACAATTTGAGCTTTACTAGAAAATACAAGGTAGCCCCAAAGAAACCTTTGGGTACCTACACGTGATTCTTTGGCATCTGATGTAAAGTGTCATATCACCTACTGCTTACCATCTTACACACAAACACTCTGGATCCACAAATGACACCACGTGCTGCCATAGCTAAAGACAATTATCAGCTATGTGTTAATAGTGTTTTCTCTTTGCACTTTAGTTCATAGAATTCTGTAAACGAATATTTCCTTTAAAGGAAAGGATGCATATGGAAGAGGGTGAAAACAGGACTCCTTGTCATAGAAGTGACAGAAGTCTTTCACTGGCCTTTAAATTCAATAAAGTTGACTTAATTTAATTGACTCTTGACTTCTGTGAAAAATACTAGCAAAGGATATAAGCTTCTATAATAATACTTGGGATGTTATGCACACATTTTTTAATAGCTCTATTCAAGAGCTGTTTATTCCTGAAGGCAACGCACTAAGCTTAATGTTCCATAAGCTCCTGGTGATGCTTCTGTGCCCATCTAGATCTGCCCTTCACAGCTAAATTAAGTCCTGCTTAAGCCTGTTCAGGTTTCAAAACTTACATAGAGCAACACACAAGCCACATGAGGGGCCCAATCCAATATGTAAATCCACAACGTACTTGACATGCACACACAGATCAGTACCTTGTGCAGACGTGTCTGTGGGAACTTATAAAACACCACTAACACAGGAGGTATTGGTAGAGCTCAACCTCAGCCACTTTTTTATGGGAAACCTTAGAAATCTGGTTAAAATCTTAGGATTCAAATCTTTCCTCAAACCAGAAGTGGTTCAACATCATCTACATGACAGAAGCAGGTACAGCCCAGCTTCAGTTTGAGGTTTCCTTTCAGCAGTAGCACTGGAGAGTGTCACTGTGCAGAAAGAGCATTAGAAATAGCCTTTAATGGTAAAGCACGCCTTTATTGCTTAAAGTTTCAGACTCACCTAGGAGTACAGAGTACTGTATTCTGGTAGAGAGGGCATGAATCCAGGGTGTTTCACCTCCTGAGAAGTGATCTAGCCACCTCTGGATCTAGTCTCCACACAGGAATATGGAAAAGGCATTTAGCATGATAATTCTATGCTTAATAAAGTTCCACTGTGTAACTCTGTATCTTGCAGGGGAATACAACCTTGAATATTCATTGAGACAGATCTACAAGGCAACTATAAGTATATCAAAGTAACCATCTCTTCTGAAATGTGATAAAATTGACAGTTTCTCATCAAAGGCTAGCGTGGGGCAGAGAATCCAAAGCAGACTGTCAGAAGTTACAGAAAATGGCTGCATCCTTACCCTTTTAACTCTGGCACACATGATGTACATAACAAGAACATCCTTTTTGTAATTCTACATATCTCAACTCTGTTTTTGTAAAAAAGCAAACAAAAACCAACAAAAACCACCTCACAAACTTCCCCCCAAAACAAAAACAAAACAGTAAAAAAACCACCAAGCTTTGGTTTGGATGCCCATTAAATAGATGTTGTTTCTCCTCAAGTGTCTGATACAGAAGTTTCAACTTCTATTGATATTAACAGCAATAAAGCAGATTTAGTTCTCTAAAACATGTATTAGAGATTTTTTCCTCAAGGCTACTATTTCCTGTTTCCCTATTTCATACAGAAGGAGTAACAAATTAGTTCCCTATAATACTTCTGCCTTTTCTGTCTATAGAATATTCAAAAGCTGAACAGAGAAAATAAGTCAGAGAGATACAGGAGCAGTTATTTTAAGCCCTGAAAACATTCAGGTGACTTTTTATTTTGTATTGTTCTGTTTGTGTGGTGCTTTTCATTTCAAGATCAATGATGTTTCCTCTTAATTAAATTTTGCTTTCACATACTGACAAACACACCACCAAAATGCCCCTGCAGTCAGAATGCCATTAGTCTTACAATAAGTACTTTGAAATTTCAATTGAAAAATTCTTAAACAGCGATTACAAGATCCAGCAATATATGACTTCTATTGGTTAATATTTTGTGTGCACTGCAATCCAACCTTTTTCTTGTACCTATATTAGAGACAGCCATAACAAAAATAGAGGATCATCTATTATAATAAACAGAGCCAAATATTTTATTTCTTTGCCATTTTTTTATCCACACTACAGAGCTTCCCCTTTCACAACACATCTGGCACAGCATCCAGCACTACCTTTTTAAAAAAAGTTTCCTTTTTTATTAGGATCCAGAGTAGAGGTGAGCTGTTTAAAACTCTTCATCAGTCAGTTAGAAAGACCTGTTCTGAATTTCTCTTTGACATCCACAGAAGATGATTCAAAAAGAGGTATAAATCTTGGGCTACTTTACTAAAAACATTACTGTTGTTGCTGTTAATATCTCAGTATGCGGCTATCAGCAGTGACAGTGTGCAAGTGTCCTTACACACACTGCAAGTCACTGCCCAGCTGTACAGCAGCTGGCTCCAACTAAGCCCAGGAAAGGTCGAGGGTGATAGGAATCCTCAAAGTGCTGCTGGCTTGTTCTGTTTATCTTTGATGGCCGAAGAGTGCAAATGCTGAAAAAAGAAAACAAACACTTTCCTCCACCTTGGATTTCTTAACTGATTTAATGTCTTCATCTCCTATGAAAAGCAGTTCAAAACATGACACACACTTGTACTGCAGACTGATCACTGGATGCCACTGTGTATGAAGCAGAGAGCAGAAGCTGTTAATCAGGCAGATTTCAGTAGCCTACCTTGGCAAGGATATGGAACTATCCACAAAGACCTTTGCTGACCTAGCAGTCTCAATGGTTTCTCAAATAACATTCTACTGATAGGTACATGATTTCTAATCTGCAAAGCCAAAGGGCTGGGATTTAGTCAGTTTTCAGTCTTTCACATACTAAAGGAATTGTTCTGTTCTGAAGCTGCATAGCAACTTAATGCTGGAGCAGAAATGGCCAAAGAAAGGAACTATCACCTTGATTCAGCTGTGGGATGAGCCAGTCAAGTGGATTAGACTGCACAACATTTCACAGTGTTACATAATACTGAAGAATTTCTTTAAGAAAATTTGTACATTGATTACAATTTTATGCTTAATATACTCCAAAGTAAAAACATGACACTTCACAAAAGCACACTATATACTTTACTACACAAATTAAATGGTAGAGGCAAATAAGAGTCAGATATACTGAAAAATTAAACCCAGATATGCCGAAAAAACTTGTTACCACTACAAGATACTGTTAAGATAGGTATTTCTTACTTTACTTTGTTTTGATGCTTTGCTAGCATAGCAGACTTCATAAACTTCTGATCGTTCTGCCATTTGAAATCTAACCCTTTTTTGATAGAGTATTTGGAATAAAAGCATGGTAAATGGGTACAGAAGTGAACAACCTGATGCATAATGAAAATATATAAAGCTCAGGGAAGAATTCAGGTGTACTGATTAGTTATAAAAGCAGGCCGGTTTTGCTCAGAGGAACTCAGCTGCTCTAGATTACTCACGTGGCTATGCCACAAGATGAGGCTCGTCTCATCTGCTCTGGCCTTTCACTTCATTGCCTTCACTGTCTACACCCTCTTTTCCTTCTACTCATGTTCTGTCCAGCCAGCCATTCACTTTCAGTTTCATTTTGTTTCTGCAGTGCTTAATTCAGGTATTTTAGTAAAGGTCAGCAAGAGTACTTTCTGTTCTGAGAATCGCTTTGGTAGCAAGAAAGGAAAACAAAAAAATTACATTTCCTATTGCATATGATGGTCCTAACCACTCAACAGCAACCACCTTCTTGCTGTGACCTCAGGAATTCTCCAGATTACTTCTGGATGAGAACTACTCATAGAAATAGAATCATAGAATGCGTTGCATTAAAGGTCCCTTTAAATAGCCCCAGGGATCTCAGCTGGACTAAGCAAGTCAACAATTTTGAGTCTGGATATAATACTGGGTTGGTGAAAAAGCAATTGTGTTTCTTTTCTGGGTGAATGAAAGGCAATTTTTTTCATGGGAAACAAAAACTTTAGTAAACAACATATTGTCCATTTTGTGCAATTGCTTCTTGCCATGTTTCAGGCAACTTAAAAAAAAAAGTTTTTATCTCTTTCAGCAAAAAACAGTTCCAAGAGAGATTCAATATCCTCATCAGCAGTGAAGGTTTTACCATTCAAGGCATTTTGTAAAGAATGAAACAAATGGTAGTCTGATGGTGCCAAGTCTGGTGAATATGGTGGATGTGCTAACACATCCCATCCCAGCTGCAACAATTTTTGACGAGTGACCAAATTTGTATATGGTCTAGCGTTATGGAGGAACACACCACCTTTGCAATTCACCAATTCTGGATGCTTCTGTTTGATGGCATCATTTAATTTATCCAGTTGACAACAGTACACATTTGAATGGATGGTTTGGTTCCTTAGAAGCAAAGCAAAATACACGATACCTTTGAAATGCCACCAGACTGACAGCATAACCTTCCTTCGGTGAATATCTGCTTTTGAAGTGCTCTGAGTAGACTCATCACATTTCCTCCATGATCTTTTGTTTATCTTTGTTGTAGATGATCCATTTGTCATCACCTGTTATCATACATTTCAAAAATCAATCATTTTCTTTACACTTCAAGAGACAATTCCAGATGTCAATGTGCTGAGTGAGATTAATTTCTATGAGTTCATGTGGTACTCAAATATCGATCTTCCTAACGTATCCAAGCTGCTTTAAATGGTTTTCAATGCTCAGTTTTGATATGTTAAGATCATCAGCAATTTCTCATGTTGTTAAACACCAACTGGATTATATCAATGCCTGCATTTTGTCATTATCAACTTCAATTAGCCTTCCTGAGTGTGGTGCATCTTTAACATCAAAATCACCAGACCAGAATTAAGCAAACCAATTCTGCCACTGCTATAGTTTAAGGCACCTTCCCCATACACATCACATAACTTTTTATGAGCTTGCACAGCATTTTTCCCTTTTTGAAAGTAATACAGCAAAATATGATGAAAATGTTCCTTTTGATTTTCCATTTTAAAATCGACACCAAACAAATAATTGTTAACAAAATCATGTACTTTCTATTTCTAAAACAAGCTTGAACTGTCAGCTGTCAAGTGACATAATGAAGTTACAAATGAATTTAAAATGAAGCCGGTTATGTTTCAAGACATGTATGTCCATCTATTTAAAAAAACAAAACCAAAACCAACCAAACAACCAAGCAACAAAAAAACCCGCAATTACTTTTTGGCCAACTCAGTATAAACAAGTACCAATACACTGACCTTAATTTAACAGCATCTCTGTTCTTACCATGCCTTTCCTTTAATGTAAGCTTCATGTGTTAAGTGTTTTGTCCTGAATCAACATCACAAGACTATCTATAGCTAAATACAGCTATGAATCCTGACTCACACAAAACAAAGCAAAGGCGTATTTTTAGCTTTCATGCAAAGAGAGTTCAACATTGTGACTTTCTCTAGTGATTTTTTTCCTCTTTCATTATTCCATTTTAGTACTTTAAGTTATTGCCTGCAAAAGAAATTAGAAAATGTTTTCCATGTAACACTTAAATGTAATCCAAAGTGCCCTTAGTACATATGAGCTGTCGCAGATTGCTATCTTTTAAATGATGTTTTAAGACATTTTTTTACTTATATTTTAACATGTAGATTCTGAGGTCCAGTTGCAAGTGTTTACCATAGAAAACTCGGTCAAGCTGGTGTTTGACCTTTGACAGAAAGCTGCCCTCACTCTGGCTAGTCCCAACAAACTAGGCCCAAGACAATAAGCTGCTTTATAGCTATTAGCTAGGCCAGTGTGTTTCTCCAGGAAGACCTCAAGCTGAAAAGCCAACACGCTTGACAACCACAGCCAAGGTACCAAGGGCCCAAGCACTAGACATTAGAAAACAAATGGAAAAGCACACATGGCTACATCTGGAATCCTAATGGGCCACCAATGGTTCCCAGCTAAAGGAAGAATTACCAATGTTATTTTATCATCCCTTGTGCTAACTTAGCTGTTTATGTACAGCAATAAATGATTTTTTAAAAACATATTTGGGTCATTATGTCATATACCACCAGCAAGTACGATTGTTTTATTGTGCTTGGAGTCAAAATACACTGCTATACCCAGATGTGAGGGAAGTTCAAAACCTCTAGTCCTTCTGTATTCATTCCTGTTGGACAAATGGATTAAGTTTTTAAAAAGGGAAACTGAGATTTTTTATGGCCTGTACTCCCATCTCACTAGTAAAAGTCACACCGATATTTTCCTACAGAAGTTTGCCATGCCAATGATAACTTTAAATATTAACTTAGTAAGCAAATCAAAATTTCAACCAACAGGAAACGCCACACATTTTATTGTCAAAACATCCCCATTCTCTTATTCCAAATTAAAAATATCCTCTATTAAAGAAATAACTTTCATGTGCTTTTTTTACCCAAGCACCAATTGAAACTCAAGGCAAAATAATCATCATACTGTGGCATGAAATTAAAATACATATATATTTAACAGATTTAAAGGAGGACTCTCTAGTTATGGCTTTAAATTTATATGTGCAAAACCAACCTTTTCCAAAATCTACAATCAGAATGTTTTGTTTTCGTGTAATGAAACATGAAACTTGTGTAAAGACTCTTGCACAGTATTTCTAACCATAGCACTATGGCATTTAACAAGTTAGATCCTTCAGCATTTGCTGCTTGAGAAAAATATCAACAACTCAGTAAACATGAGCAGCAAATATATATTATTTTTAAAAGACATCGTAATAATTTAAACAAAATGCTCAACATTTGTTGACAATATTATTCTATAATTAACTGTATCCCAGTTTAAATGAATGTTTATCAAAATCTTTCACAACTTTCCACTCCAAAAAACACTCAAGGTATCTGAAAATAAGTGCAATTTAGGAAGTGACAACTGAATCTAGTTTCAGTAAATGTAATTCTAATATACATATATTCATTTCAATGGAGGCTGGATCAATTTGTAATCAAAATGAATAAATAATTCAAAGAAACCAGATTTTACCTTCTTCCCATTCCATTCTCATTCTTTTTTTTATATATTTGTTGCTAACCCTGTTGCACTTTTGCTCTTTCTTCTTTTTCATTTTTTTGAGGGATCAGGGCAGAGGATTTGAGGGGAGCAGCAGCTCTCAGAGAAGAAAGCCACTTCTCACAGAAGAAATAGAAAATACTGAACAAAATACACCAAGAATCTACACTTAACTCTATATTTCACATCAAACTGCTATGGAACAGACCTGTAGTATTTTTAAATCTAGCTGGCTTCCTAGGAAGATTGCCAAGCGTGCACCCACTCACCACAAGTTATGCTACAACTGCACCAACTCATTCACAGTGAGTCAAGGGCAAACCCAGTTGGGAAGACTGCTAAGACCCCTATGATCCAAAATGACACTAAAAGAAGAAAGACATGGTCACAAACACATGTACATCCTAGACGTGCAATGCTTATGATGATGATGCACTGAGTAATGTTCTCGACTACATTACAGTAAATAAAGATGGATGAACTGGTCAATGACTTATATACTTCCTCCATTAAACTAGCTGAGAGATAGCTCAGCAGATTTTAGGGATTCCTTTATCAAATAACTGAAATTACTTCAACACACAACAACTAAGAAAGAGGTGATTAAGAAAGCTATTTGCAGAGAAGTCAATACTAAAAGTAGATTATTTTCAAAACAGTTTTGATCACCTGGGTTTTCCTTTAATATTACATTGAGTAACCCTTATTTGCAATGGAAAAACAGACATGTGAATTTGACACCCTATACTTGTTGATGTGTTTTTAAAGCTGACAGCAGAGTGCAGAATGTTAAGTTTCCTTGCTTCAGCTGCCACATGGCAGGTTAAAAGCACAATTAAGTAAAGAGCTAAGTGTTTCCCCTGATTTCCAGGAACAGAAGAAATATTATGTTAAGCCTAAAAGAAAAAAATGCAACCCAGCAAGTGATCTCTAGACATGAAGTTGCTACAGAAGTGTCTGCTCCATTTTCATAATGTATGCTAAACAGGGTAACAAAATACATTAAAATTCAATGCTGGCACTACTATAAAGCACCACATCTTCATATAATGTTTATCTTTGAGATGTTAGTATATATATGTCTATATGTACACTATGGACACATATGTATTTTTATATATATATATCTACTAGCATCCCAAATTTAGATTCAAAATAGTTAGCAATTTAAATAATTCACAATATGTTTTCTTTGCTGCCTTTCCAGATGTTTTTGTACTTACTGAAAGAAGTAGAGCAAGCATTATAGAACAGATTGGGAAAAAACACAAAGCACATAAATACTAAAAGGTAAATAAATGTTTTCTTACTCATAGAATTGATTCCTTACATATGCCAATTTCTCCCTCGTTATCAATAGATAAATTTGATCCTTGACAAAAACAGATTTAAAATATATTTCAATCCCAAGGGAGCTTATACTAACATAAGTGAAATTTAAAAAAAATAAAATCATGTACTCATTTTGTGTTTCATCTGCATATCCGTTAATATTATTTCCTTCTCCCTTTACTCCATTCCCTGCCTCCGTATTTCCCTCACCTCCTTTTTAAGGGAAGAGAAATTAAAAGATTGATTAACCTCAGTGTTTGCCACATTCACCTGTGCAAGGCCCTATCCATCTTAAGCACAATTCATTACATTAAATCAAGTTTTAAATAACACAGAAGACTTTGCACACGTATGTCATAAACTGGAATTTCATCAGATGCTGATACTTCAAAAAAAACCCCAAACCTAAAAAAAATCAGATTTACAAAATTCTTACTCATTAGTCCTGTTCTTGCTACAACAGTATTTATATTTTCATATACAGAAACTAATTCTAAAAGCATAATTTAAATATCCTTTTCTAAAACATTGCTGGTATTTATTGGCAGCCTCTGTTATAATTTTATATGTATTTAGCAACAATAATGAGTAATTTCTACAGTTTCTCACTGAACTCTCACAAATCAATTAGAGAACATCAGTTTCTAATTTTATTGGTCTGGCATTTTTCACAATAACCACATTTTATTGTGGAAAAAATGTGTTTTCCCTCTAGTGACTATTTGGCAAATGTGCGTTGAGTCTTTCTACCATTGAAGTGGCTCATTTCTGTTTACTTCTCTTCATGTCCCAGTATCTCCAGGAATTTAAAAATGAACGTACCCAGCTGGCAAGAGGCCCGTTTAACAGCTTGATACAGCACAACACCATGTCACACATTTTGGGTGAGTCACAAAAACGGTGATGTTTTCAAAGTGCCTGTTTCAAGAGGTGGGGTGAACATCGTGGAGAAAAGAATTATTTAGAAGGACATTGCCTATCAGGCAATAAGAAATACTTTAAACCAGCATGTAGGTACATTTTTAAAAGCAAAGAGATGTTTGCAAATGATTATGAAATACTTCCACATGTGATCATATTTTCACAATAATGGTGACTATCAAACATTATATTGCACATCAATTTTTATTGGTAAGGCACTGGAGCCAAGAATACTGTAGACTGTAAAGCACAGCCTGTTGCAGCATATTTCCTGGCCAACTCTTCATACCACAGATGTTGGGCTGCTGTCCCAAACCATTCCATATATTTACTGGTGCTCTCATTTTTTCATATTAGAAGTCCTGTATTTAGCTGTTCTCCTCAGTAGCATTAACCAAGCAGTTCATAAAGTCTGGTTTTAAATGCAGCTGCAAATATCTAACTGCTTTATGAAGCCACTTGTTTCATGTTCCCCTTAAGATCAGCCATCTGCCATTAACAGGGACTAAATGGCCTGTGACTTAGGTTGAGGAAGTTGTTCAAAAGCCAACTGACATCTTGTTTCAGAGGGTATTTTTGATGTAAATGTCTAATGTCAAGTTTAAATATAGGTCTAAGATTAAATACATGGAGCCATCAGAGCTTAAATACAAACACTGCCAATACGGTGTCCTGCTAAAATTAAAATATAGTCTTCCAAAGGCTGAATTTTCATAAAGCCTTTTGGCAATGCTAATAATGGACACCAATATAATTTCAACACAACCTAATCACAGGCCAAAGCTTCCAGCAAAAGTATCTCCACCATAACCGAAGACTTTAAGTTGGCAGCAGCCCAACACCATTCCCACTGACATCAGTGGGCACACAGGCTAACTTTGCACATGTGAACTGAAATCAGTTGCCCTCCAACAGAATTTTATAAATAAAACTGTCCAGGTTTAAAGCTCAGTGTCTCAGGACAGCCCCAGACATTGGATCTTACCAAAGCCAAAAGTGTCCAGAATATGAAGGTTTGTAAAGTACAAAACTTTGCCATGGGTGTACAGCTGATTATTGACCAGTTTTTTTACATAGGCCAGTGTATTTTTTGGAGGTAGAGACTACTGCATTGGCTAGGAGAAAGGAAGAAATTTTTCTTTGGCAGGTTGATTTTTTTTTTTTAAATTAGCAGATGTTTGAAGCTGCTCCAAGGTTTGGAATGTCGAATAAATCCCAGTGGAGATAGATTAGTGGCAGAAAGCAGGTGAGGTGGTCAAAGGTGGATGTAAATACAATTTATCAGATGACTCTGCAATTTGTCACATTGGTATCACCATTGCACATGTGGCACATATAAAAGCTTTAGCAACTGAGAACGAACGTCATTCCTCTAGTACAGGAACTGTATAGCAGCACAGGGATGTGCTACCAATAAATGAATCAAAAAAAACCCTAGAAAAAATTACTCCTTAATTTACAGAAAATCTACAGTGTACATTCTTGTGCAAAGAAAGGATACATTTCTACCAAAAGAAAACCAAAATCACAAAACCCCCCCAAACCAAAACACACACATATCCCCCTACAGTCTAAAAAAAAAAAAGTTCTTCTATACCTGGCAAACTAAGTGAGGCAAATATCAGCTCTGAGACTAAGCATGAGTCAGAACATGACCAGTTTGTCAGATCAAATCGCTCAGATATGTTCCTCAACTCCTCTCAGCTGGTCAATTCTCACATCTCAGTATCTTCAGGTGAAGCTTTCTCCCACTTCTGATTGAAAAAACATCCTATTCTGCTGGATGATTTGTGATTACCTCAGTTATAGTGTCCTCTGTCATCCCCAATACTACAGCAAAGCAGTATGTCCATGTAGCATGTCATGGCTCATATTTTTAGCATAAATATTGTATTTCTTTTCAGCAAACAAACAACCAGGAACTGATCAGAGTGCTCTCTGCTATCTTTCCCCCCCCCATCACAGACTACCAGGACAACTTCAATGAAATGGACTTTATGTTCTGGTTTTACTTGTCTAGATTTTTTTTTTTCTCATAGTAGCTGATGAGACTTTGGTTTGGATCTATCCTAAGAAGAATGGTGATAATGTGAGATGTTTACACTATCTCGAGGTTTGTTTTTCAGTCTCTCTTGAACCTGTGGTTATAGTTTCTTTTGTTTTGTGTGGGTTTTTTGTTTGCTTGTTTAGGTTCTTTTGGTTGTTGTTTTTCTGGTGGTTTTTTTTTGTTCGTTTGTTTGGTTTTTTCCTTATTTCTGCACAAGAGGATAGGGATAGAAGTTAAAACACAGGATTTAATGGGACAGATGACCTCAGTGTGATCCAAGCTGGCCAATAAAATGTATTCCACACTGTAAACATCACAGTTACTATAAATTAGGGAGTTTGCTGGGTCTGACTCTTCCTTCTCCCCTCTCTTCTGTCCGTTCTCCTCCGTGGTGGTGGCCCATCTCATCTAGCCTGTCTCTGTTCCTAAGGCTTACCTAGCTCCTGTGGCAGTTTCAATGGCACACAGCCAGCAGCTGCTTTGTTTGCTTTATTATCATTGTTCCTATTCTTATTACAATTAATTTTTACTATTTATTCAGTTCAGTTTATTTTAATTATTAAATAGTCTTTATCTCAACCAGATGAGTTCTTTCACTATTACTCTCCTGATTCTTTCCCCTACCCTACCAGGGAAGGAGGCAATGAGAGGCTGGCTGCATGGTGTTTAGCTGCTTGACAGGTTAAACCATGACACTTTGCTATGCTAAATGTTTCCAGACAAAATACTGAAAAGCTGAATAAAATCAGGGGACTGGATGCTTGGTCATTAAATTAGTTACTCGAGAACACTGGGTTCATTTGTGCATCAGTGTCATCTTCACTGCAGTAAAAACAATCAGAAACAAAAGCCAATGGAACATAGATGACATTATTTTCCATGCCGTATGCCAGGTATAGTGTTTTGATCCTCTTTTCTATACCATAAATACTTCGCAAAACATATGAAGAACTCATATATATATATATGTAATATATATAATGACTACAGTATCAGTTCCTCACACATCTGATAGCTAGGGGCCTCCATATAAACAATTGTTTTCCTGGGAAGTGAATAAATTAAATATCAGAACTGTCTAAGAAATACTGAAGTCTGTCTCTTCCTTAAAGATCCTAATTAGTCTAATTTAACATTACAGTCCTAACACTATTTTATCCATTCACCCAAATAAAACCATATGATGTTTTAAGTTGTGATGAAATGCTATAGTATCAATATGCTAAAGTAGTTAGGACTGGAAGTTTCCCTTCTATGAATGAAGAGTCTGTCAGCGCCAAGCAGCAGCCACGTACACACCAGGAGTTCTGGTAAAGGAGTGGGCCTGAAGAAACTCCCTCCCCTTCTCTCTAGCCCAATTCAGCAGAGGACTTTGGTTCAAGTCCAGCTGATACAAACAGCTGGGAATTACCAGAAAGGTGTTCTCCAACAAGGGAGGGTTCTTTGGTTTTGGAATCAGTTACCCCTAATTGTCTGAAGTGGGTCAGACTTGATGACTGACTTCATCTGCTTGTAGAGGTGTTTTTTTGCCAGTAGGAATTTTAAGAGAGGAAAGTTGGAATTTAAAATTTTCTACCTCACTAAAACCAGATTTTCTTAAGTAACGCTACAAACTGGTAATGTTATTGCAGCATGTTCATAATAGTTTTGCTAGACCATAAACATTGTCCACTAGGTCTAATAAACAAGCAGATAAGCAAGAAAAGTAAGTATATCAACATTTTAGAGGCAAGAGTTTATTCACCCCACCAGCAGTGGTGGTAGAAACTATCACCACCAGGGCCATGACCTAAGGTAGATACCATCATTGACAGGAACACTGGTGTTCCTGACTTAATTTTAGGATGCAACTGTACATATATCAATTTGGAAAACCTAATTTCAGGAATGGTTATAAGTTTAATGACTGTAAGGAAAATAATGTAGCTAAGTATAAAAAACCTACCAAGACGTAGGTGAAAAACAAGATGCATATATACTTGGAAGTGTTGCAACTGTTACTTCATCCAAGAGCCTATCTTAGGGATCCTTCTATTGTGGGTTGGTTGGTTGTTGTTGGGTTTGTTTGTTTGTTTGTTTTGTTGTTTCTAATTCAGAAGATCTACCTGGAAATTAGTGTGCGCTCCCAGGTTCTCCATAATTTTTCATTAGCGGCTGAAGATTATGGAGTTACTTTATAAGACTCTTCTCACACATGAAAAGCAAGAATGTTACCTTTACTTGTTCTACCTCTAGGAAAGAAGTGTAATAGAAACAGAAAGTGTGCAAGCACCACTGTTAAGTGTTAATGTGATAGAGGTCAAAGTATTTCATAACTAGCTTTCCCAGACAGGACTTCAAACAGGAAAGCATAACTAAGCATATCTCAATGAAGTAAAGTAGTAGCAGTGTTCACACTGTATGCTTGCTCTGTAAGCTATTCTTACAGTGCTCCAACCAGGACTTCAGAACTGAATCCTCCTCTTAAAAGTACACAACACAGATACTAAATGACGTCCCAGCTTCTATCATTTACAAAACAGAAAACATGAAAATGGAAAATAAATTGCAAAGTGGTATTGATGTTTTTGCATATTTCTATCTAGCAATTACAGATGTCTTCACAATCCTCAATAAATAAACAAAAAAATCTCATAGAATCATTTAGGTTGGAAAAGTTAAGTCGAACTGCTAATCTAGCACTGCCAAGTCCACCACTAAACCACATCCCTAAGTGACACACATATACATCTTCTGAACACCTCCAGGGACAGTGACTCCAGCACTTCCCTGGGCAGCCTGTTCCAATGGTTGACAAACATTTTGGTGTCAAAAATTTTTCCTAATATCCAATCTATACTTCCCCTGGCTCAACTTGAGGCAAATTCCTCTTGCCCTATCACTTGTTACTTGTTAGAAGAAACAGATATCCACTCCACTACAAACTCCTTTCAGGTAGTTGTAGAGAGCAATGAGGTCTCCCCTGAGCCTCCTTTTCTCCAGGCTAAACAACCCTGGTTCCCTCTGCTGCTCCTCAAGACTTGTGCTCCTTCACCAACTTCACTGCCTTTCTCTGAACATCCTCCAGCGCCTCAAAACCTCTGTAGTAGTGAAGGGCACAAGACTGAACACAGCATTCAAGGTGCAGCCTTACTAGTGTCAAATACAGGGGGACAACCACTTCCCTGGTCCTGCTGGTCACACTATTGCTGATACAGACCAGGATGCTGTTGGCCTTCTTGGCCACCTGGGCACACTGCTGGCTTATGTTCAGTCAACTGTTGATCAGCACCCCCAGGTCCTCTTCTGCCAGGCAGCTTTCCAGCCATTTTTCCCCAGGCCTATAGCATTGCATGGGGTTGTTGTGACCCAAGTGCAGGACCTAGTTGTTAGCCTTGTTGAATCTATTGGCCTCAGTTCATTGCTGCAGCCTGACCAGATCCCTCTGTAGGGACCTTCTACCTTCAAGCAGGTCAACACTCCCACCAAACTTGGTGTTATCTGCAAACTTACTGTTGTCACACTTTTAAGAGTCCAACTCTGAATTATGTTCACCTCCTTCACTGCTCAGTGGAATGTACCTAAATTTAATTATCTTTGTCTTTTTGAGAAAAAAAAGCAAAGCCCAGACTTCAAAACAAATTATCTCACTGTAACTTCTGAAATCTTCCTTCTCACACATCCATCAATGTGTGTTCTGTTGTCTGTTAAAATTTATATGCTTTAAAACTTTCCACTTTTCATCTTCCTAATACTTTTCTAGCAGCCTGAACAGTGTGTACCAGAACAGCACATTGTCGTTACAACAAACAGAAACCCTTTCTATGACACCAAAAATCAGTTTTTAATCTGAAAGCCTGAAACAAAAAATACATCCTGAGTAAGGAAGGAAAACGTTACATGAAAAAAAAATATATAAAGTATTAACCAGCAATGTTCTAAGCTAGGAACAGTAATTCATCTTTTCACTGTTAAGAGTCAAAGAAAGACAACATGGATAGTTACTGTGTATTTTTAATGAATTTACCATATCATTTAGTGAGGTTCAGATTTTTGGTAATGAAAAACACATCACAGTGTCTAGACACAGTTCATACTTCTAGCAGAGTCCTCTGCATTTCAAAAGTCATAGCAGAGTTTTCTTTGTGGGAAGCTTTTCAGAGATGTCCTTCCAAGCACAGAGCTGACAGTAATATAAAAGGAAGTAATGGTAATGCCAGAACAGTCCAGAATGACAGGGAAATGCTTTCAGGGAAAGTAGTGAGCAGCAGTCCTGCTGCAGAGAAAGTTAATGCCTTACATGGTCTTATACCACGGCCTACTGAAGGATGTGGCTCAGTGTGAAGAAACATACGTTGTGCCAAAGAGAGTATCTGTACTTCCAAAGACCAGGATAGATTGTAATATCATTGCTTATGCGACAGATACATAAAGGTGACGATATCTAATCAAACATAGTAGAAAAAAAAATATCCCTTTGTGTTCTGCTTCAGCAACAGCACAGATTACAGAAGTCTCGCTACTGTTACCACTGCAATTTAATAAGCCTACCTCCTGAATGTAGCACCGATGCTTTTAACTCCAAAATATTTTAGTAATTTTATTAAAATGAACTACTGTGCAATAACTATATGTATCTGAAACATCCTGTAAAACCATTGACGACTAGACTCACTTTTCTTTGGGAAAACTAAAGGTGAGAAAAAGACTATTAATACATGTGGATTACATATTTTTCTAATTTAAGTGAATTCTGAGCTTCTTTCCTGAAAACAAGAGTGAATCATGCAATGAACTAATTCATGCAAGAAGAGACAAGAATGCTAATAGAATTTATTCATTAAAAAATTACTACAAAACTGCTTATACAAGTTTTCCAGTTTCAAAAATATTTTTAAATACAGTGATGAAGATTTTCCTAGTAGTATGTGGTTTTCATAAATATTTTGAACACTCTTCTTTTTCTTCCAACCTTTTTTAATCATTATGGCTCTAAAACCAAAATCTAGTTTCTCAGAAGGCCAAATTAAATTACTTTTTGATGGCTGAAAGTTGGCATACGCTATACAAGCTGTGCTTCATTCAAGCCCTCAGTCAGCTTGAGTACTTGCACTATTTTAATTACGCTAGCATCTACAGACTACAGCAAAAAAACCAAACTTGAGGTTCCTAGTGCTAAATAGCCTATGGACATAAGGGAAAGAGGGACCAAAGGAGCTTACTATTCTAGTAAATGAAAACCACTTGCCACGGTTTGACCTACCTGGAATGTCAGCAAGACTGTCTTATCAGAGAGCTGAAGGAGTGAATGGAAATAAGAACTATGGAAATATGACTAGGTCAGTAATGGAGTGCAGGTGATGCTTTGATTGAAAGGTCCTGCTGCTTGCAGGTTGGTGAATATCTGGCTTCAGAAAAGTACACAACTGAATTAACAAAAATTAAAGGAGGTAAAAAGGCAGCCTGCAGACATCACAATTGTCCTGTGATGCAGATCTGAGATGTACTGCGAGTCATAAGAATTAAATGGACGTAAAAAAATAAGAAAATACAATTGTTCCCTTTTTTGGTGTTCCATGCACTACGTTCTCACTGGGGCAATACACACAGCATTGCGCATGAAGCAATACTGATAGCAAATAGTCACTAAGCACTCATCTGTGAGCTGTTCAATAGAAGCAGGGCTGCACAGACTCCAGACTAATTTAGGTCTGAGCAAGTTTGGGTCCAGACAGCCTTAATCCAGAGTAGCTGCACCAGAGCAGACCTCTGTCTCATCTTTAGGCCAAGTGTCTTTATATCTACTGTTGTGGTCACCAAAATTTTCTTTCATTAGTCTATTAAGCTCTCACTGTACATTGTTATGGCTTAATTTACCTGTGCCCTGTGACTTTGCTTACTGGGTTTACTCCAGTCCTTCCTCTTTCATATTCCAAATTACTATAGGTAATTAATAGCAGGTTAATTATTAAAAATTATTGGTTCTGGCATCAGAAGTTGTATTTTTTTCCCCTGGGAAGTGAACTATCTCATATCCTGAGCCTAATGTCACAAATGTGTATGTGCTACTACGCTAGAAACTTCCCCTATGACAATTTATGTTCAAGCAACTCACAGATGGATTAGTTTTTGAAAACATAGTATTGCCCTACTCAGAAACTAGAGGAATTCAGAAAAGTAGGTGATAAACAGAGGAAACTAATTTTTTTTAAAGTGTGGACTCATGTAAGGAAGTTTCTCTGAACCAACACAGATGTCTATGAGTGAATTGATTGGACCCACTTTCTAGCCAGAGAAACAAGCGTGGTTTTGCATGGTTTGACTCACCCTAAGAAAGACTGCTAAAACAGGTGAGAGATAAGGAAGTCTCTAGGATACTTGTTACCTAAGGACTCCTAAAGAGAGCCCAGAACAACTAACACAAATATAGCCATTTAAAAATAACCTGAGAGAAGATTGCTTGTGTTTTGCACACGCTATTTACATCTGTATATATGCTCTATATGTATCTATACACCACCAGCAAACATGGATGCTTGCTCCTCTGACATCTAGGCATGCAAACAAATCTACAGATTCCTAATTGAGGAATGACAACATTGTCATTTAGAACTGTTTTTCAAATTAAAGCTGGCTACTTATTGGATATAATTCAATTAATTTGCAATCTCAGTCTCCCTGTAACCTTCATGCTGTTTTGATACCCATACCCCCAGATACACGATTGTGACTTGGAAACACTGTGCTTCACCTAGCAGGCACACCTTGCAAGTCTGTTGTTGAGTGGTCACTTTTTAATAGAACCACATAAAAGACTTAATGCACATAATCTTTAATAGGTGCTTTTAGAATCACAAATATAGATCAAGACATTTATGTGCTTATCAAAGCCTCGGAACACTTATTAAAGGTAAAGCATGTGCCTAGAAACAATGAGCCAGACACCCAAAATGACTGTTTTACTGACTTGGTGTTCTAGAAAAATTTATTGATTTAAAACTATTTTTACAGCAACAAAAGAAAGTCATATTCCTTAGAGGAACTTGCAAAAGATTAGAACTTATTTTTTACATTCTGTAAACAGGCAATATTTAATCTGTTTAAAATTAAGCTCAGAAGATCAATCAGATAGGCTTTTGAAGGGCTCAGGCACTGCAAGTAGTTTAGCATTGTATTTGCAAGAGATACAGTTGTTTAACCACACAGATATCATTTAGTCTATAACTTAAACAAGCATTGATAAAATTTTTTTTATAAAAAGATGCTATCAGCAAAACAAACACAGTATTTTGTACTACTTCAAAGCTTATTTATAATGTGTTTAGAAATATTCAGTGGAAACAGGAAAATAATGTCTTGATTTTCTAAACTTTACAACATCTGCTTTTACTTACTTGCAGCATTGTAAAGTTCTCCAGATTTCAAATGGGTAACTTTTTTCTTTTGTCTGGTCCCAAATTTGAAAGTGTTCACAATGGCGTTTTTTTTACCTCACACAATTTTCCTTTTTTCACTTGTGAATTAAGCCATATGACAATCTCTGCAACCTTCTAACAGTGGTAAGTACTACTTAGCATAACTTACATTTTAAATAAGCACATTAGAAACCTGCTAGAAATTACTCTTCCTCAGAAGACTAAAATTCCTACATCTCTATCATTTCCTGATGTACATATGTAACTAAATCTTTTTAACCAGCTATCTTGCTGCTTATTCATACTGCTGTCTCCCTGATGGGTATAACCTGCAGAAGAGATCATTTTTTACAAAAGCAGTTCTTTTCACTGGCTTGGTTTGTGGAACTGACTACAACCTTCCACAACCAAATGGTTTCTCCTTTAACATTTTCTTGTCTATAAGGAAGGACCCAACCTGTAATCCTAAACATTAGTATGTAACAAATGCACCTGTATAATTTTTAACAGTTTACCATGAACTGTTTGAAGAGGCACTACTATATATAGCTTTATTGATTCTCCTCCACTGTATAAAATTAAAGCTGCTGCTGATTTAGTAAGAAAACATATCCAAAGTCTTCAGGTACATGATCACATACTATTTGATAAATACACAGTAGCATTGTAAGTAACTCCCTCTACCTGCTTAGCTTAGAGGTAGAGAAGCCACTCTTGCTCATAGGTTACTTTCTGGCTGTGCTAGGCTAATAAGTGGGGTGCCTATTGCAGAACATTTTATGTTACTCTGTGCCTTGGTCTCCTGATCACCCGGATCAGACTGATCAGCTCTTGCATGGTCTGGTTCCCATATGGCCTCATACTTGGGTTTCCCTCTCATCAATCAATAGCACCTGGGGGGACAGGAGGAAGGAGAAAGGAACTGGTGGAAAGCTGGGTCTCGGACCACTGTTGGGATACGTGGCTGCAGGGTGAGACTTAGTTTGTGCTTGGGTTTTGCTGCAACATGAGATGAGGTCAGAGTCGGACATGCTCAGGCCCTCGAGGTTGGAAGTGCTTCCAGGTCTACTGGCTTAAACACAGCTTCTGTGTGCCTGACAAGCAAAGGCAGTGAAGACAAAGATTTCCTGCACAGTCAGTGGAAATAAACAAAACACAAAACAAAAAAAAACAAAACAAAAAACCAAAAACCAACCAAAAAACAAACAAAAACACAAACAAAAAATGTTTGCCACTGTGCTGTAAACAGCTACATAGCACTGGCACTTCCTTTTTCTCCAATTTCATAGCAATAATTGCTTGGTTTTAATTGTAACTTTCCTCTTAAAGCCATTATTTTTCATAGCTATGTCTGGAATAGGCAGTGAAAGTGGAACCAGTATTCCAAGTTCTGGCCATCTTGGGCCGAATTCACCTATTCTGAGTGATTTTACATCAAATCCAAATCTGCATCCCAAATTCTCATTTTCAAACAGTTTTCAAAGCTTGACTTGCATACTGGATTCCTTTCATCTCAGCCAAACCTATGAAACATCTGGCAAAATTTATTTGAAAGTTTTATTTTACAAGTCTCTGCTTAACTACTGCCACTCAGAAACAGGTTTAGCAACACCTGTGCAAAGCTCTAAGCAGAATTTTCAAACATAAGTACCAATGAGGATGCTTAATATTTTTACTGCATGGTTTACCAGGTTACCATGGTAGCAAGTTACCTGAACACCAAATATTTGAAAGGTAAAATCACCAACATGGGATCACCGGCACAATGATTTGAGAGCCAGGCCCACAGTAATCTACACTCTCATCTCCAAGAAGCATTTTAGAGGGCTACTCCCTTTTGGGTACTCAGATACTGTTAACTTTAGTGACTGTCAGGGGAGCCTCTGGCCCCAGTTAAGGAAGGTATGGGCAAGAGAGTTAAAAATTTAGATTTTCAGAAATGCTTCATACTTTCTGCCCAAGACATCTGACAACACACACTAGAATCTACATTTTGGTATGTTACAGGCTACATAGGCAGATTAAGTCTGTTTCTCTGCTGCATCCTCTATATGTAATTCCTTTATTGCCCACTTATCTATGGACAGTTCTCCATCCACAACCCAGCAAACTTGAAAACGTTTAGGCAAAGACTGTTAGAGCAAAGAGACAACTGATGCTCAACAGTAATCTCAATGTTTGAGGCACTTCTCCAAAAGCAAGTGTGTGGGATTCATTTCTAGATCCAGTAGTTTCAGCACTTTGTATATGTGTGGAACAGGAACTCATGACACTTGACAACAGATCCCTGTGCCTCAATTACAAGGCTAGAAAGCCATACTCTTCTGTATTCATTCTGTTTGGCCAAAGTACAGCTGTTTGAAGCTGCTGAAGTTCCTAAATAGGAGCAAGAGAGATGAATCTCATCCGCTGCATATTCACTTAGATTGGTGTCTTGTTCTGTTTATTGGGAACAAAAGTACCTATCGCAAAGATGTGGATTCTGCTCTCAGCATAGCGCTGGCTTACTCTGCAAATATGGGCCCTTCTTTGTCAGTCAGTTACACAGCAATAAGTAGTGTCAGGTGTTTGACAAAAACTAGCTGTAGAATCAACTGTTTGACTTCAGCTATGTACAAGATGCTTGTTCAAGCCTGCGGGGGCAGGGGAAAAAAAAAATTGAATGAGCAATTGCAGTCTTGGTAAGCTTGTCAATGTCTCTTCCTCACAAGGAAATAGGTGACAAGTCCTCTTCTCACTACCTCAGTGTAGTGAAGACCCAAATTCAGTTCAAATGCTGTGGTACCAGAGGAGATTTATTGTCATCATGTAAATAAAAATCATGTTCTTTCATATCTTTTGCAGGGTGTCAAAAGGCCCAGGAGAAATTTCTTAAAGCTGAGAAAACAGCTCATTGACTGAAATGTGCACTTCAGGTATCTTCTATTTTCTATATCACATAGGTGTTGCTAGGAACAGCCCTGAGTCTCCAGATTCAGCTTACTCAACACATGGCATACTAACTAGGCTAGGACAGCAGTGACTTTTAAAACCTAACCCCTCCATGATATTACAATCAGCCTTCTTGTTCCTCAGATAAGCTACAGGTGTGGACTTATACAGTTAGGTATATAATTCAAAAGGCTGAAAGGAATGGAGATTGAACTTGGGATTTCAGGAAAAAAATATCAAGTTCTAAGCTTCAGTGAGACTGGTGATGACTGCTCAAAACTGCTAATGTTTCAACTTATGATGAGACCTCCTTGTGCCATGCATTGCTCTGGGGCATGGCACCTGTAGCTGCCACTAAGTAGGTAGCAAGTAAGATGTAGAGCATAGTTTATCTCAGCTTTGAAAAACTGTTAGCTCATTAAGGGATGGAATGATCAACTGTAAGAAACTTCTCTGCTAGACAACTTGTGGAACATCCATTTTAAAAGCCTCATTATCTTCATGATGCACCTTGAGAAATGCTTCAGGGTAGAAACAGAGCAGTTTTTGCCATTGTACGGCTCTCCTAAAACTTCTTTCTCTTCCACCTGTAAACAATGTTTCATTCTAACTGGCTGTACCATGCTAAATTCTAAAACATCCGCAGAGCAGAACAGCTGCTGAATTAGCAAAGAAACCCAGAAAGTCCAACTTGCAGTCCTCTGCATTTGGTATTAGACAAGCCGCCTCAGTCAAATAAGCCATGCAATGAATGCGAACAGACTCTGTTCTCTTCATCATTGGTTTGTTCATTACATGTAAGGAAGGGGATTCCTAATCACTGCTGTCACCAACTACTTGTGGCTGGTGAAGTAAATTAATAAACCACTTGATAGTTCTTGTGGGGAAAATAAAAATAGAACTTTTGATTTTTGTGTTACTTGACTTACTGGTAAAAATAAAATCTCAGATTTTACTCAAAACAATCATGGGATAAGCAACTGATTTTTTTTCCCCCATGCTTGTGTTTCATGAGTCTATAAGCCTTTCTTTTCTTATACTTGCATCACGACTACAACATTAGTAATTCCAACTCAAACTTGTGTTTGGAGCCTCTCTCAGGATGGAACTCAAAAGCTTAAGTCATGGGTAAACATTCTTCTGCCAAATCTGTTGCTGTCCATTCCCTACCACCCCTAGGCAAGGGTAAAAGACGAAGACAATTTTTAAAATTAAACAAACAAAATATTTGGTCACTTAGTTTCAGTTTCTTCTGGCATTGATATCTTGTGGGTACTATATCAAGCCATGAAAAATAAATAAAAGGGAGCTGAACGTTTCAAACACGGTCAGTGAACTTTTTTCCAGTTCAGTGAGGTTAATAGGCCTCTTAATTTATAGATTCATAAGAATAGGATTATATTTGGTTAATATATTCTTTAGGTACTCATAGGAGTCTTACTACTAGAAACAGAAATTAATTTCTCCTGACAGAAAGAATCAAGATTAGTTGTAATTAACAGAAAAATCCCATTCAAACAGATTTCAGACAGCAACGACTAATTACAGCATCTAGAACATACAAGTAAGAAAGCTGTGAGCCTGCAAACCTTTGAACAAATGACTAAACTCCAAACTCAGTCTAGAGAACCCATTTGAGCAAGTTAAAAACACTAACAAGTAATTTACAAGACTGGGAACAAAAAAATAATTTCATTTTGGGATCAACCCAAATAAATTTCAGATCCTTCACAGCCTTTTTGCATTGCAGAAAAGACAGACCCGTGTCATGTTACGCTGTCAATTCTCTACATCAAATCTTCGGATCCAAGCAATATTGAATTACAAGGTTCAATGATATTTATCTTCTACATTAACATTTACTATGCCTTGTAAGCAGTATGTTACACAGTGCATCCATGCAGAAACTGACAACAGGGAAACAATTCAGGAGTTTGCAAAACAAAGTTTGCCTTTTCTGCAATTTTATTGTTGAGGGGTGTGGGTGGGCTTTGTGTGTTGTTTTGCTTTTATTATTACTCTATTTATTTATTTAAAGGGTAGCAAGCAGAAGATACGCAGTGCCTTATTAGAACATCAAGGCAGAGAACAATGGAAAACTAGAAAAGTAAGAGATTCTCCATCAAATTTTCTTCTTGCGATGTGAACTCAGAGGAAGTTTAACCTGCTG
>NW_010190064.1:87560-119914 GCF_000695765.1 Mesitornis unicolor
ATTCCCATTATTTCTTCACGCTAAGAAAAGCTTTGCGCAGTGCAGCAAGTTATAGATCTCTTTCACACAGCTATTTGTAGAGAAAATGTTTTATTAAAATAGCCTTCAAAGTGACATTGTCAGTACGCACAACTTCAATTGCTTTCGTGTGCTAAATGTCAAATCAAAACATGGCAATGTGATTAAATACACTGGTAACCATAGTTTTATTATAACTGCCTTATAAATCATGTTATAGCTAATTAATCTAATTAACAGTCCTATGTCCCAGATACATTACAGGAAAAGACCAAATCAATCCAGCCTTGAAGAAACCACTAATATGTCTCAGACACCAGCCTTGGATTTGTTGAACATTCATTGAATATCGACCTGCTGTGAAAATATTACTATACCTGCTGCTTTTATGGGACAGGATTTTGCTTGTCTTTTTTTTTTTTTCCCCCTTAAAATTTTAGGAACACAAGAGTTAAACTTTTTTGCTATTAACTAAAGACACTTTGCTAGTGGCTTAGCATTTCAAAGATAACTAATCAAGTTGATTAGATGAATCTCTTAAAACTTTTAAGAATCGCAGGTTGAAAGTTTAGTATTTTTCTGCTATGTAACTTTTTCATCTGTCCAAATTAAAACAATGGTATATGAATAAAACCACATCTTTAAACTTGGGCTGAAAAGTCTCACATTTTCAGAAAGTAAATAAAGAACACGTTGAAGCAAAGCAGAGTTTCTAATGAGCTAGTGTAAAAAAACTTCATGCAGAAGCAATCGGCATCAAAACTAGCAGGCAATACCCTGACAGTCATCCATCAAACCAAAAGTCCCCTTAATAAATGCCAATTATAGGGCAAATATGCACAAACGCGGATAGCATAAGCCATGGGATCATTTCCTTCCAAGAAAATTAGTGACCAACAAAACACCCATGCAGTGTAAACTACCAGCCTGCCCTACAGCAACACTCACTCCTGACCGGAATACTAACTACTATTATTATTTCACTCCTTTTTATTTTATTTTGTACTTTTGCAAGAGTTCAGAGCCACACAGAATTTTGTTTGGGGTTATACAAATTCCTTCACAATTTGTATAGAAGTCTAACATAACTTTTTAAAAGCCATGACATGCCTATAATGTATACAGAGTCTCTGACTTCCGCCGTAAGCGAGCCTTTTTCCTAACTTAATCATACTCAAATTTCACCCCTTTTAAAGATCCTGATTCAAAAATGTTCACTCATTCTCCACAGTCCACAAATTTATACCATCTCTTCCTGTGGATTATATGTGCATAAATTAAAAAAGAATGGTCTTATATAAGGACTGAAAAGGGAACACGCCAAGTCCCCCTCCCCCAAATCTAACTTCAATTTATCAAGGAAAATGTTTGATTCAAAATATACATTCTTATAAAATTATCCTTTTGTGTATGAATAGGATGTTTTGAATTTGAGCAGAGTTACGTTCCCCAAAACTAAAAAAACCAAGTAGTACAGCATGCTGAAGTCAAGTGAACAATATTAAAAGCTTCTCCGCTGTTACATTTGCCATACCTCTGATTAATTTCAGCCCCCTTTTTCTAACACCTTGCGCATATCACACCTGACCAATGGTTTTGTTCTCCCAAGAGAAGACTTTTTAGATTTATTGTATCCAATATGCAGCATACTGAAAAGTAGCTCATTTTGTCATGTGCAGTGTCAGAGGTGGTCTTGAGGTAACAGTTGAGGTCCAAGATTAAAAAGTTACACTAACAAGACAAAGCAGCTTTGCAAGAAATACTTAGCACTAGTATTATGACAGAGTATTAATTTCTTAGATTAAAACACTCACATTTGCCATACTTATGGAATTGGATTAGAAAAATGCTACATTAGTCCTAGTTTGGTGTCTTACCTAATTGACCTCTAAAGTGACATCTTCCATCGCACAGGCTGGCCCGTGCTATATTCATTTATTTCCATCTTACCTAAAATTATGATGAATGGTTTGAGCTCCATTCAATTATTGAAAATGTGCAAAGAAACAGAAACAATGAAACTGGCAAAGTGCTCTGCATTCTTAGGAACAATTTAGGCTAATTAGCATCAACTTCTCCCCCATTCATCATACCCCTTTAGAAATATAAACAAACTGTCAGCTCTAACCTAACAAACAGATCACTGAGCTACTTAACACAAATTATTCTTACATGAAAAGCTCCTTCTCAGGCAATATTCTCCTCTAGGGCATCTGGGAAGCTGAGCTATTAAAATTGAAGACATATGTTTCAGTCAAACTTAACTCCCAGATTGTAGTGATCGCTGTTGTGACAGTTTTCCGTCAGCATGCTGCTGGCAATGTACTGCATACTTAAACAAAGCGACGCAACAATAGACTTCAATGATGCATGCTTGTTTAGTACAACATCAATACCACCCAATTAGCATCCTACACCTAGGAGTGGAACTATTCATTCAAATTATTGCATAGGTACCACTCAAATTTCAGATTTCACTTGGGGTTTCTTTTGGAGTTACAAGTTCTGCATGCTCCTGCAAGCACACAAAGGCAGCAGCTATTCCAGTGTCAGCTGTGACAATAGTTTAGTAATTAAAATCAAGCTGCAGAGGCAATGCTCTGAAGAGGCCATAGAGGGGAGCACTGCTGTCACCCCTGGGTTCTGGCTCAAACTTCTCTAAGTGCCACAAATAAAAGGACAGCTCTAAGCTAAGGGAAAACAGGGAGGTTTGCAGAGCCAAATTCTTCCTTAACACTGCAATCCCCATGCTACTTTGAAAGCCAAAATGGTAATTAAATATTTTTTCCCCTCCTCCAAAATGCAGAAGGAAATAAATTTGTCCTTCACTCCTTACCTAAGATTTTTGCGCTAAAGCTAAGACATTTCTCATCACTTCGGTAAAATAGTTCACTATCTGATGAAAGGAAGAAACAAACACTGGAGCCTGGAGCTTCCTGTCTCACAGGTATTTGAGATTTTGTGCGTACTTAAGAATACGTCTTTTCCAGTAAAAGCTGTAAAATTAGGGAATATCTTCTGCTGTTTTTTAACAGCATGCACACTGGCAAATGTAGTTCGGAAACTCCAGAGATATTGGAAATAATCAGTGGTGAGGAGCTATTTCCTGAGTCAGGTTTCTCTTTTATAGATCGAAACGGAAATTCCTACTTATTGTCTTGGTTCCCTTTACACAGCAAAATGCCTAATTGGAACTTTGTGAATTAAAAGAGGAAAACTTTCCCATTATTTCTCTTTTGGTTTTCTTTCATTTCTCTGCTTTGCTATTTCTTCCTGACCCTAATTTTGTCTTGCCAGAATCACTTTTAGTACACATCATAGCTTGCTTTTCTTTTTCCCTTTCTTCTGAGGAAGGCAATGAAACCAAGCAGTAGCAGCTCTGCTGCCTGTTTGCATAAAAAAGGTGCAGTCTGAGTTTAATTTTGTTTCATCTCTGGGAGGCAGGAGAAAGGAGGATCTTCCTTCAACTTCCTCATTTGGCCCTCTCTGCTGGCTGCACGCACAAGTGCTTTTTCCCTTGGATACAGAACCTTCAAGGCCTGGAGACCTACACTACAGATGGGAACCAGAACATTTAGAACAGAGCTCCCCAAGTGATACACTTCCTGTTAGCAACAGAGACACTTGCTGAATCAACACAGAGTAAGATATTAGTTCTTCTTTCCAAAGAAATGGATCTTGCATTAAGACATGACAGCCACCTTCACAAGTGTCTTACACATTAGTGCTGACCCTAAAGCCTGATCCTAGAAGTAAACAGATTAGTGAGATTTGGAAGTCAGCATCTAGACAAAGGCTCTTTGAAACTCTGCCACAGCTATGGGCTTCACTGACCCAGAGAACTGGTGATGTAGTTCATGCTTATCAAGAGAATGAAGAGGGGCTTTACAGTTTACTGGTTTGGAAATCATGAACATAAATTGATACTTCACAGTACCAAATCAAGATTTGAAGCTAGACAAATACACTTGAGGTCTGAAGTAGTGAAATACAAATCACAGCACAGAAACAATACTTAAACTCACATTTATAGATAAGACTGCTCAGAAGTTAGGTGCAGATGTAGGAAGGAACAGCATAAAATGTGACTCACGAGAGTCTGAGGACTGAATTGAAAAAGAAATTAAAATATCTGCCTTTGTTCACACTAGAAAGCAAAAACCATTTTAGGAGAAAAATCTGAAGGGTGACCCCACAGAAACCAAGGGGAAATAAGTATTTAAGGCAAGGGTAAGTTCTGACAAGTTGAGAAGAAGGATGGAGTACTGCTTCAGCAACTTCACTAGGAACAGGATATTAAAAACCTTTAAGCTAGAGGAATAAGAAGTGTTTTTACAAGACAGAGGCTGGCCTAAGGTGAATCATTCTAAACTGTTCTGCAGCTACCCAACAACAGAAGTACCTAAATGTTAAATATACTGAACTAAAGAAAGGATATATTCATGAGAAGTGATCTCTAAGTTACAACACTGAAGTAGTGTTAAATGGAAGTCTTAGAATTGTACCCAGCTCCTATACCTTTCTGGTTTTGTTTTCAAGGTCCACTGAAAGAAAAAGAGAACATGAATAACTGCTTCAGAAACAGGGACATGAAATTAGATTCAAAGGCACAGAGCAGCACTGAACACTTTTTGGGTATTGGAGCAGTAGCTGTAGGTATACCACAGACACAGCAGTGATAATGTCCCTTAAAAACAAGGACAATGTCACTCAAAAAGCCAGTAGTTTTCTAATGTTATAAAAAATATTCTAAGGTGGAGGTTGTTTTATACAGTAGTCTCAAAGGGGGTCATCAACCTGGTGGTTTTGCTACTGAAAAGAACACAAGGAATTTGGGTATGCTACCTAAATACCAAGTTGCTTATTCCAGTTCACCTATTTTTTTTCTTGGTTCAGCCATTAAAAAGACATTTTCCGTATTTACAACTAAAAAAGCATCTTCAGTTTCAATTACTGTCTCAATAGCTACAAAACTGCCCTTATTTTTAAGAAGCTATATACATGTGAACATGACTGCCTTAGAGCCAAATAAAACAAACATTAAAGCACATATCTGGACATTACTTCCAAACTGGCATCAGACTTCCATTGAGCTATGTTGAAGGCTGGAGCAACTTGCACACTGTATTTTTACCACTGTTATATAGATCAAGTGTGCACCCTTCAAGGATTAGTTTATTATTTACACTGAGCTGGTCTCACATGGCTATTATTTAATTTTGTTCCTTCCATTTTCAAGTGTGTTCTGTTGGTTCAGAGACATATTCTTCCTGGTTGCAGTGCCTTTTTAAGGCTCAGCATCAAGTAATGGATGTAGACAGGAAAGAAGCGGTGTTGCTCTCCAGAGGATGATTAAGCAAGTCTGCACAAATTCCCCAAAGTTCCCACAAACACGCTCTTACATAACAACATATGTTTTCAAATATATTTTTTCTGAGCAATGAAGAGTCTTCATGGGAAAAACACAAAGTAGCTTTATAATAAACACTGTGGAACATGAGATAACTGTAAAATAAAGAGCACTATGAATGAAGTAAATTATTAGATACTTAAAACACTATAGCAACTGATTCGCGTTTACATTCCTCAAAAATAATCTTGGTCAATAAAGTACCCAGGTCCTGCAGTTTCTTGCTTATGCAAACAAAGCATATCCCATCTGCCTTAGAACATCATGTGTAATACTCTGGGATGAGTCCAGATGAAGTTTTTAATGCAAGCAGTCCCGATGATTTCAGTAGACTGCTTCTGTGCAGAAGGCAGGATCCACCCTTTTCTTCTCACTTATGCCCAGAGAAGAATTTCCTTTAACTTGAGAAAAGTTTTTTAAAAAGAGTCCCCTAACATTTCCCTTGCATTATACCTTCCCAGTGTTTACAAGCATTAGATCATTCAGTACACCTATGGATAGGTTGAAGACATTCAGTATTGCATAGTTTTTATTCTTTAAAAAAATACACACACACATTATAAAATAAAGTGGTTACTTAGATTCAGATGAGGAAAATATTTGACTAGTCAGCATTAGACATGAGGATATACTACAAAATACTTTGGTTCTTCTACCTATAAACATTTTGAAAAATTAATATAAAAAAAGTTAAACTACACAACATAATATATTAAGTTTTCAAGTTATTTCATTCACTTATGATTTCACTGCTCATTTACAAAGATTTGATATTGCAAAGATAGAAAAGACAGATCAACAAAAAATACCAAAGGTAACTGCACTCTCACAAACCAGAGCCCCACATCTTGTATGCTCTGAAAGTCTGCTAGCAATAAGTCTGATTTTTATGAACCATACTATGCATTTTATTTCCACATTACATAGACAACAGCTTACCATTTTGTGTATTAAAAACACTGCCCAAGTGTATAAAGTTACACAGCTTATCCTACTATTCCTAAAACCCGCAGCTCCATATTTCACATGAAAAGAACATCTCTTCACAAAAGGACTGGATGCCTTTAGCTTTTCCAACTAGTTCTTGACATTGCTGCCATATACCGATTTTTAAAGCTTTATAACTGTTGTTCCCAAGGCATGGAAGAGACATAACACAGGGGTTCTCCCACATAAAGCAGAAGTTTCCTGCCTCACAAAAGCTGTATGGTTCCCAGTGAATAATTCACTATGTCACAACAGCACTACAGTGAAATCACACTAGAGTTAAAGCTTAATGACAATTTGCTATCTTCTCATGCCCATATGCTATGTTATTTCAATATTCAAGTATCTTGAAATAAATATACTTTTCATGATTTACTATTCTTGCTTAGCTGAGTGCTGCGTTGTCGTGGTGCGTGCCTGTATGCCTGCATGGTTAGCAGTGGGAATTCACTCTGTGGGGTTGCTTAGTCATAGAAACTGAACTAGAAGTAACTTAACAGGCCATTTTTCTGGTCAAACAGATTCATTCTTTCTATTCTACTCTAGTCTATTTTCTAATGAGCTGTTAAAGGACACAGGTGATAAGACTTTCACCACTTCCTTCTTTCACAACTTGTAGATCTCACTGCTTGAAAGCAATACCAATAGTCATTCTTTCAAGCATGGTGTTTCATTTTTAACTCATAAGTGTTATTTTAACTCCACAATCAACTATGGTTCAGTACCAAACAATGGCCAGACAGGTGTGATGAGGATTATCACAGCAAGAGATATTAAAAGGTATTATAATGTATCTATTTCACCCTATTTTAAAAATTTTGAGTGAAATAAAAAATAGTAAACCTTTGACTCTCAAACAGCAGAGCTGAAGCCAACTGTTGTTATACCATACTGCTTTGGGTATGATTTTGATCTCTGTTCTTAGTCTTCAGTGAATTCAAAGAAGTTACATAGTGAAACTCTTAAATGAGAAATGGAATTAACAAGCTGCAATTATGTTGATCTGAACTACTCCTAATCATAAGAAAGGGTCCATAAAGGCAAGAATTACATCTCTAAAAAATGCATTAAAAAGTAATTGCATTGTAAGAGCTAAAAAAAAAAGATGAAAAAAGAAAAGCTGTCTTAGAATAGTCCTAGCGAAGAAAATTGAGAAGACAACTGCTACAGAATTAAAAACAAAGCTTCAAAGATGTGTAAGTTCTGAAAGGCAAACAAATGCCTATCTATGGGACTAAGTTCAAAAGTCTGATAAGAGAGACTTCTTGCTTCATTCAGTTGTGTGCAAGCTTGCTATGCTCCCTTAATACACATCTTTCTCAAGTAGGGTAATCACAAAGGGATCGTAAAATAGATAATCCAAGTTATTTTCCTATCATCTCTTACGTTTGGCTTAGTACAGTCCTTAATATGTTATTCAGAATAAAAATTAAGGAAAAAAACCCATAAAGTTTTTCTGACCCTCTTAAGCCCAGAGCTGAAAAATCTGTGCTATCCAGGTCGCACGAGCCTCTGAAGACAACAGATGGAAGCACTGTAGTTAACAGAAGCATCAGGAAAAACCAAAAAGCTGCCAAAGCATTATCTTTGGTCAGGAACTGCAGAGCTGCCAAAAACAGGGGTCAGGAACAGAGAACTGACAACTTGTGCAAATGCTTTCCAGGCTATGAGAGTCATAATTCTCAGGGCAGTTAAGCTCCCTAGTTGGCCTACATAACTTGAAAAGGCTTTTATTTTTTTTTCCCCCTCCTTAAAGCCATGGGTGGGGAGACAGGCCCTAGGCCAGCTTCTGGACTAAAAATCACTTATTTGCATTTTAAAAACCAAAATATGTCGTTCAATGGGAGCAGGGAAGATGGGCTCAGGCCAAAGCCTGTTTACAATTCCACCACAGCTGACAGATGTTCTTTGAACAAGAAATTCCTCCTCATGCAATAAAGGGCTATCTAATGAAGATAGAAGTGAATGGGAGTTTTCCTTTTAAGTTCACCTAAGCACTGCATCAACCCAAGCTGCCAGATGATTCAGTGACTGTTATTCCTAGAATTCCAGTTCCTGTATTAGCACAAATGGACTCGTCCAGCTTAGTGTATCCATAGGAAGATTCAGGTCTGGAGCCTGAGTAAATGAACATTTTTTGCTTTTAAGCCTGTAAACTGTCTATTAACAGATCTTTGCATGCATGTGGATGTTCATTTAAGGGGCAATTGAAGCAGTTCAGAGACTGAAACACAGAATGGTTTGGGTTGGAAGGGACCTTAAAGCTCATCCAGTCCAACCCCTGCCATGGGCAGGGACACCTCCCACCAGACCAGGCTGCTCAAAGCCCTGTCCAGCCTGGCCTTGAACACTGACAGGGAGGGGGCATCCACAGCTTCCCTGGGCAACCTGTCCCAGTGTCTCACCACCCTCACAGTAATGCATTTCTTCCTAATATCTAATCCAAATCTATCCTCTTTCAGTTTAAAACCATTGCCCCTCATCCTATCACTACATGCCTTTGTAAAAAGCTCATCCCCATCTTTCCTGTAGGCCCCCTTCAGGTACTAGAAGGCTGCTATAAGGTCTCCCTGGAGCCCTCTCTTCTTCAGGCTGAACAACCCCAACTCTTTCAGCCTGTCTTCATAGGAGAGGTGCTCCAGACCCCGATCAGCTTCATGGCCCTCCTCTGGATGCACTCCAACAGCTCAATGTCTTTTTTGTGCTGGAAGCCCCAGAGCTGGATGCAGTACTCCAGGTGGGGTCTCACAAGAGCAGAGTAGAGGAGCAGAATCACCTCCCTCACCCTGCTGGCCACACTTCTTTTGATGCAGCCCAGGACACAGTTGGCTTTCTGGGCTGCAAGTGCACATTGCCAGCTCAACCAACACTCATATATCCTTCACAGGGCTACTCTCTATCCATTCTTCACCCAACCTGTATTTGTGCTTGTGATTGCCCGACTCAGGTGCAGAACCTTGTATGCAGCTGGCCTTGTTGAACTTCGTGCAGTTTGCACAGGCCCACCTCTCAGGCTTGTTAAGGTCCCTCTGGATGGCATCCCTTCCCTCCAGTGCTGACTGCACCATGCAGCTTGGTGTTGTCAGCAAACTTTCTGAAGGTGTAATTCAGTCCCACTGTCCATGTCACCAAAGATGTTAAACAGTACAGTCCCAACATTAACCCCTGAAGAATGCCACTTGTCACTGATCTCCACTTGGACATTGAGCCATTCAATGCCACTCTGAGTGCAACCATGCAGCCAATTCCTTATCCACGAAGTGGTCCATCTGTCAGACCCATGCTTCTTCAATTTAGACAAGGATGCAATGTGGGACAACATCAAATGCTTTGCACAAGTCCAGGTAGATGACATCAGGTGCTGTAACTCCATCATAGAAGGCCACCAAACATCAGATACAATTTGCCCTTAGTGAATCCATGTTGGCCACTTAAAATACTGGTTAAAAATTGGTTAATCAAATAATATTGATTAATAATCACAGTTAACTAGGAACTTTAGGTGTTTTTTGGCACCAAGTATCAGCCAAAGCAAGATACTGAAATTTGTGGTTTCAGTTTAGGTTGACCTATGAAGCAGTAGAGGGTTTCTAGGCCAATGTATCTCTTTCACCTTTTATTTATATCTTGCCATACAAGTAGGGGACTGTCTTATAATCACATAGTTAACTAGGAACTTTAGGTGTTTTTGGCACCAAGTACCAGCCAAAGCAAGATACTGAAATTTGTGGTTTCAGTTTAGGTTGACTGACCTATGAAGCAGTAGAGGGTTTCTAGACCAATGTATCTCTTTCACCTTTTATTTATATCTTGCCATACAAGTAGGGGACTGTCTTTAAACTCCAAAATGAGCCATTAAACAGACATGATATCCTCTATTTCCACATGAATAAATTAAGAAAACAGTTCCCAAAGTCACTGGAATGCAAAAATTACAGACCACTGGCAGTCTTACAGAAGGGATAAGCGCAGGGCCTCCAGTGAGCTACCTTTACTACTTAAGGTGTTAATACAATGAAGAACTAAAGCAGATAAAGCAGAGGACAACACTCTTGAAGCCTTAACCTTTAAGTGGAAGTAATCATTATCAGCATGCAGACATATAAACACTCAAAAAAGTGTCCAAGAACAGCTGGGTCTTCAGTTCTGCTCTTCTGTGCAGTGTGTACACCCCACCAGCCATGACTTCACATTTTCTTCTGGACTTGTCACCCTGGCTAACTTGGTGGGCACAGAATCAATTCACAGTTCTTCTGGTTTGCACTTTTGTCAAAGTGTCATTTTGAAAATGGCCATCAGAAGAGAATATGCAATGCAGTTTACCTTGTGTTACATTACTGCCTATTTTAGTGACTACAGTTTACAGGTTGTTTCAGGACATGCAACTGAAGAACAGAAAAGAGTGTCAGTGAAATGGATGCTATACTTGACTCATTGAGGCTACTGTCTTATTTGAGCTCTCTCATTATTATCAGGGGAATGGGCATTTCTCCTGGCCTCAATATCCCCTCACTCACCACATACTTATGACATTTCAAGGTCTGAAACTGCTGCTTTGAGGCTAAACCCACAAAGAACATGCTAAAAAATGCTGTATGCTGATGCACTTACATTAAATTCCCTGCCTCATTTGTGCAACCCACACTAGGTTAGGTAGGATTCCTGAATGCTTGACTCACAGCCAAGGTAAACACCACTGAGGTTCCTCAAAAGAGCCAAAAACCAGAAGACTCAACTGAAGGGCAGCACTGGGACATGCCAAGGAAAGGAAGAGACTCTCCCTTCAGCATCAGGTACCCATATTCTCAGCAGGTGTAAGGCATATCTTTCAACCTGGAATTTTCAACCTGCAACCTCATCCTGGAGTTAGGTGCATTAACATTTGTCCCTCTTTTGAAAGAGCAATAATGGTGTTTGTAACTGCAAGCCAACAGGTAAACAAGCCAACAGGTAACCAAATTATAACATCAAGGTAAGGGAAACTGATTCCTTGCCTGCTACCAAAAAGGATTTAAACCTGCCTTTATCATCTCCAGGAGACTGCCCTAAATGCTAAGCTACAATAGAACTGCAGGAGGCAAGTTTATTCATTCCATTCTGTTCAAACCAGTCCATTTTGCATAATTAAAGATCCCCTTGATCAAAGGCTATACACTATGGCCTAGTGGAAGAGGCACTCATGTGGGAGGCAGGAAGTCCGGATTACAGTTTCAGCTCTGAGGAAACATTTAACACTTAAATTGAAACCTCCTTTCTTGCTAGTAGGCTCCACAGTCATGCTTAATCTAACAAGCACACCTCCTTTCTCAGTCCTTAAATCTTTCATGCAGAGGCGTTCAATACAGAAGGCTGAGAGCATGAGCTGCTCCCCACAGCAACTTAAAGTGGGCACCATTCTACCCCAGCACAGTGAATAATGCAAGCTGAAGTTTTCACATGCAGAGAAGGAGCTGAACTCAAGTCCCTTGCCTCACAGCCACAAGATCTAACACTGGAGAGCTAGAGAAAGCCGATGTAGGACAAAACTGGGGGGAAATCTTTCTTCCATCAATGGTTTATATAAGACCTGATCTTATGAAGCTGCTCTAAACACATCTTCTGAATGGAGCCCTGCAGAGAAGATGAAGGACACCTACCTAACACTGTTAATCCTTGGACATGAGTAAGTCTACAAACTAAACATTTATACCTAGCAAATCAGATTATTGGAAACTGAGCTCTCATTCAAATGAAAACTGAAAGAACTTCTCACATTAAAAAGATCAGGCACCTAGTCTACAAAATCTACTGAAATTTAAATCCTAAAGGTCTGTAGCCCTTAGACCCCATTTGTTTCAAGAAAGTTTAGATGTAGTATTTCAGCCAGTCAGTTCTGTTTTGATCTTAAATCTACATACATCGGTCACATCCAGGCAGGTAAGTGTTAAAAGCAATGGAAAAACAATAGGAGGTTAAAGTATGCAATGCAATAAGAATGTTTAGCATGCCCTGACACTCCAATTTCCTCCCCCCCTTCCAAACATCTAATTGTTTGCTTTTCCTCCTACATACAATAATGAAGTGAACTACAATCAAAGTGTGATGACAAATGGTCCCAGGGTTTGCATTCTTCAGAATATATTGGCATTTGTAAACCAAGAAAGAAAGATAGATGTAATCAACCACCCTCATGCAAGAGAAGGATCTGGAAGAATATGTTGGCAAAATCTTCAAACCACATTAAGCACTAATTTGAAAGTATGTTTGAAAGGAAGAAAGCAATGCATCTAATACCAGTTTATTTGTGTAACAACAACTAGAAACTGAACTTGCTAGACATATTTTGAAAGATGGAAACAATTAAAATACATTAGTGATCTAAACAGGCACTGTATTTTAAAAGAAAAGAACTTTAAACAATCAAGGTTACATATATCCACATTTTGTTGACTAATCCTCACCTTCCCTTGATCTGCTAATATCGAGTACTTATATTACATGGAAACACTGCATCTGTGCTTACAGAAATTCACAAGAGCTAAGCCTGTATGAATACATTTGCCTATAGAAAGGGTGATATAATCTGATGAGAAAAACCACACCAGCTGCAGGATGGCAATTGTTCTGTCTCCAGTACTAAAAGCTTTGGCCCTTCTATCCAAAAACCAGCATACTGCTCTAAACACAGAATGGCCAGGCCACACCCTATCAATATAACCACTAAATACATCATTTAAAAGTGGACAAAGTATGCCGAGAGGACACGTTACTCGTGTCTTCCTCTTCGATAGTAATATCTTGACCACAACGGTCAAGGACTTAGTATGAGAGCACACTTAGCAAAGAGATGTATAATGAAATATTTAAAATAGTTTTAAATATTTAATACTTAAGTTCCAGTAAGTCTTAAATTAGGCATTAGCTCAACCTGCACCATTTGCAGTCATGTTTGAAGTGCAGTACTTCAGATTTCTGGACAATGACAACTCCTCCTTAAAAAAAAAATCAAGTCATTCCAAAGCCTAAGCATGAACTTAAAGAGACACCTTTAGATACTCACTTTTGACCTGCTGCAGTCTTAGCAGGCTATCACAGACACATACAAGCTTCAGAAAACACTGGCATATGTCTTTATAACATGATACTTCCTCTCTTTTGTTTTTCTTGCAAGCTTTGATGAGCAGCAAAATTGTTAGCATTTATAAGCAGTATCATTAGCATAACATTAGCACACAGTGAAACAAACAGTTCATGCCCACAAGCTACTGTTTATAATCTTCTGAAAAAGAGACATCACTACAATTGTTATGGTTGCTTTTAGTCTTGAGGATTCTATATGCAGCAGAAACTTGGCTATAGAGAAGGATGATAGAGTTGGAGATTTCCTGACTAATTTTTGATATATTTTATGAGGCATGGTTCCAATCATTACCTTTGGTGGGAAATTACTTTTCATTATGTAAGCTATATAAATGTTTTAACAAAAAAGTGTATAATCAGTGCATATCAATCACTATAGACACAAGGGAAAAAAAATCAGTATATCGGAATTCTCAAATAAGGTACAATATTTGCAGATAATATACAAGAACTTAAAATGCCAAACAAAAAGTAGAGGTAACACTTTCCCAGTACTATAGTACTTGAGTTTTAGGAACACAATGGTGGAAGTTACTCCATGAAATAACATCATGCATTAGAAAAGGTTAAATGGTAAAACACTGAAGACAAAGAATAATAATCTACTTATAAACTTACTACTAAATATTACTACTGAATAATCCACTAATAAACTCTAAAGTCACAACTGATACAATGAGTAGACAGATTTCAAACCCACGCAAGCAGTACCATCACACTATAATATTTATGTTTTAATGATACACCTTGATCCACGTGGTCTGGAGCAGTTTTCAGGAAATTCCTGCTTCAGAGGAAGAGTAAGTAAAGTAGTTAAATAGGACTTTGAAAGACTAGAAAACATGAATGGTGTCACCTTTCAAATATCAACTTAAGGAACAAACTTCCGACAGATCTGCAGTTGTAAATACAATCACAGTAATTAGAGAAACACACAGACAGTATACACAGAACACAAGTGTGTCATAGTTGCCTCTCTTCTAACCCTGCTCCATGTAGTTTTGTGATGGTATTCGAACACCTTAAGTATCAAAGTTCTCACTTGTATAAAATAGGTAGGTTCTGGCAGTAATACAAACTCTACAACATATTTAAGGGTTATGGTCTTAAAGCTGCCACTGCTGATGTGAGTTTAAAGAGGAATGAAGAACTAGAAATGCATACACTACTAACATATAATTTATTTCATACTAGATATGCCTTCAGATTTCCCAAAATACTTGTATCTACTCATGATTTAACAGGCGCTCAAAGTTACACAGTTGCCACTGAATTCTAATAGCTGTGAGAGTATCTAGGACAGTTTATCAACAGATTCACAGTCTTGTTCAGAGTTAGAAGAATAAAAGTGTACAGTGAAACCATCCAACTGTAAAAGTGTTACTGAAGAGGGAAGGAAAATGTAAGGAGGAAAACTAGAGGCTTAAAAGTAAAAGCATCCCAGAATAACAAAGATATCTGTCATCTGCAAGGCTGTGTTAGTCAGAAATTCAAGAAATATTTGTTTATATAGTTAACATAATATGAAAACAAGAAAGTCAAGATGCAAGTAGGCAGTGGAGCTTAGACCTTCAAACTTCAGAGTGCAAGGAGAGGCTGTGCCGGGTGACAGTGCCTGAGCGGGCACTGCCTCCACAGGTGCGGGACCACCAGGGTCAGCACATGGCTGCTTTCCAAACACAAGGCCAGGTGTTCAGAGGCTCTGCTCCAGCTCCACCGACATCACATTGACACCGTGAGGCTTCCAGACAGAGAACTGGGGTTTTATTGAACCCAGGGAATTTGTGCCCAGACACATATAACATTAGTGACAACATTTGAAAACAATACTATAGTTTCTATGAATATTCATAAAATTCTTGTAATTACTGTGAAGTTTTGTAACTTCCAGACTATGAATGGCTCAAAAGACAATTTTCTTCCATTTTAATATAAAACACAGGCAATAATTGATATAAAAAAGTTCTTAATTTAAATATTTTTCAATCTTGTGTTATCTAAAAGAACGTTTCAACTAATAACACTTTCCTGCAATACCTACAGACTGATCTTTAACTACTTCCAGTAGCTTCTTAATTTCAGTATTTTTGTCATAAGACATACTTACCTTCCTATAGAAAAGATTACACATAGCAACTTGCCCTGCGTGATTAGGCTTCTGTTTGCACATATGAACTCAGCAACAACACAGCAGCCTGAGTGTCCTAGCAAGCAATTTGCTTTGTCTTCAAACAAGACAGCAGAGAAGCACAACACTGCCATCTCCACCTTAACTGCTGAAGTACAAGTATCACACACAAAAATGACAAAATCCAGCAAACAAGAACATATGTAAAGGTTCCTAAAACTTTTATGTACAAATTAAGAGAAATACTGTCAAGCAGAAAAATTAAATTTAACCAACCAGCCTAGTGTACAAGAAAAACATCAGAAACAACAGCCTTGAAGTCTAGAGGGAGCAAGTGAGCTGAAAATGCAGATTCCCCTCACATTTGCAGCCACAGTCCCTGCCCTCAAGTGACCAGCATCAAAAAGGCAGAAGACACACTTGGAAGTGTTTCTATGCCTTGGTTTATCTGTCGGTGTTCCACATTAATACAAACTGTGAGTGTTTTTCTAGTGAAGGGCTTACACACTGGAAAGCAGACGACCAGTGACTCAACTGCCATAGCTGCAATATGCTGGTTTTCCCACACATACAGTCAAGTGGGTTGTACGCTGGGCACAGTGAAATACAAAGCCTGAAATACATTCCCCAGACTTTAAATTAGTATATGTTCATCAGCATACCAGTAATATGGGGAAAAGTTTATTAAGCTCTTTCTTGAGAATTCCTTCCCTTTTAATCCTGAGCTAAATCCTTTTTCCTGGTGTGGATTATTTGAATACGTATCTTCCTTTCATGGTATTTGTTAAAGCTTCAGGTTACCTGAGAAGCAGGTCCTACAAGGGAAAATATGGAAGGTGACAAACAGCTTCATTAGCTACCACAACAGAGCAAGCAAATTAAATTGCTGATGTCTATTAAGTTTCAGGTGAAGTTCAGAAGCAGAAGTGTTCCTGGCACTTGCTGCTGCCTGATAAAACAGGTAAGCAATCCAACAAGCCAGCTGCTACCAGAACCATTACCCACATTTCCTCCAATGACTGGGAATACCTGCCAGTTCCCCCGGTTTAGGCAAATAACCTGAAAGAAAACAAACTCTACCAAAAACAATTAGGTTTGTGTCACTTAAGCTCCTTGGAACAGTTCCCTAAAAGGTGACCATCATTTCAAAGACTTTGCTAACACAATAAGTACAGGCATAGCCAAATAGCATGGCCTCTCTTCTTAGATCAATGAGGAATATTGCAACAGAAGAATACATTGTCAACTGAAACACACAGAATTTGTACAGATTTTAACCCAGGTAATGACACAAAATTCACTGAGCTAAAAGCAACAAGTAAAATGAGAAAAGCATTCTTGTAGATAGCCTTTGGCTAAAGGGAGAAACAAGGCTTGCACAAGCAACTTTATCCTTACCCATAACACAAGCTAATTGTAAATGCAAATAAATAGAAAAAATATGAACTGTCAGACTGACAAGCACCTTTTCTGGTGTTTTAGTTTTGCAAAGAGTTGGTATAGAATAACATAGCACAGAGGACTAACAAAGGAACAGTTTGGACAGGAAACTTCCAGGAAACAAGGAAGTTCAACATACAGAAATTTCAAGATTAGTAAATAGGGAACCTTCTTCAAGAGACAGCTTATAAAGATTGGGAGTTTATTGCTTTAGGCATAAGAATGAACAGGAGGAACTGAGTTAACATATTCACTGGCTACAACAGATTGGAAAAAAAGCTTAGGTTCTTTATTTACCTAGTTTGTAGATATGATTTAAACTACATACAAGAGGGGAGTCTTTGGAGATCTCTGATGGCAAATATTTTCCACATCAGCAGGTTTGATACCATCAGGGTTCTGGCAAGAACACCCAGGAAAACAAAGCACTCAGCTGTAGACAATCAGTACATCCTGCCAGTCAGGTCCTGCTTGGCACAGAGTGTTTTAGAAAAACACCTCAATCACCTGATGTTCCATGCACAAAGCATGACCACCAGTCTTAGAAAAACCTGGAGTTGCTGAGCAGAAGCAAAACAAAACAAATGGAACTTCCACTGAATGGAAACAGCCCTGGAAGAGCTGTTAGCACCAGTCAGACCACTGCCAACCTACGTCCTTCAACCAATGAAGGAGAAACAAATGTGTTGGGCACTGAACAAGAGATGGAAATTTGTGCCCAATCCAGCCCCAAAAGACAGAGTTCAAGCTCCAACCCAAAGCCAAAGATGACCAATACATATGGGATGTACATCTCAATATATAATATGAGAAATTGAACGAGTCCCAGCTATGACTGAACGAATAGCCAAGATGCCCATAGAAGCTTCTAAGGCAAATATCAACAGTCCTCTTATATTATAGTTTCAAACTCTAAGCCAGGTGAGATGGAATCTTTGCTGGTCATCCAGTCCAACCCCTTCTCAAAGATGGGCCAATTTTGAACGTCATTCAGACTAGTCCAGGCTCTGCCCAGTTCATTGATTACTCTTCCTGTATTTTATAACATTATAGAAAAGACTAGAGCTTTAAACTTGCCTATGAATTATATATTATTCATCCTTAGTTGTGTGATTAGCCACTATTCTGCAACAGCTACAACAAAAATATTTTTTTGTGATAAAGTTTACATTTTGGAATTTAATATCTATCAGGGTTATTTAAAAATACTCAGCAAAATAAAATTTTGAACTTCTTCGGTAGAAAGTGAGTACTCTTCCAGTTTAAAACTCTTTTCCTACAAGCAGGATGTGACAATGATCTTTCAAAGCTTTTCCTTGACACTAAGGCAAAATAATTTCCTTGACTATCATTATAGCTTTTTTCTTCAGTATGTTTTATAATCAATTAATGTATTTTAGTTAAATAAAGCTTCCAAAGTGGCTACGATATGAACCCTTTACCAGTCAATCCTACCAAATAGGAGCTTACTTTACTAGTCCCTATTCTATTCCTGCAGACTTCAGGGTCGCAATTAAAAATAAGTCCTGTTACTGAAATACTTGATATATGCTTAGACATGTCCAGTTCTAGACACAAAACAAAAAATAATTTTGAAGTTATTATCCTACATACTGTAGGGATATCAACCTAAGCACTGCAATGCTTAGAAAGTTGCTGCCTGACCTCAGCCGGACACTTCAGAGCATCTAAGTCTGCAGCCAGCAAAATAATTCAACACCAGGTCGGTTCCTGTATACACACAGGGAGCAGCCACTAGAGCTAGTGGTGAGTATGTTGACATGCTGGACACCACAGGACCTGATGCAGATCTAGTACAGCTCAGAAAAGAATCAGATCCCTTTGATTGCTCTGGAATTGAGATACTGATTAGTCTCATGGTTCAGGCACCTCCAATTCCCCTGGAACTGAGGAATGACAGCACTCCTGAAAGTACATGTGAAAAGCTAATGCGTTAAGGCCCAGAAAGCAGAAAAGTTATGGCCAAGGTTGTTCTCAGCTTAAAAAATTAAATCCATTACTTCACTTTTTAGAAGACTTGACTGATCACAAAGGCCACTGCACATACAGCTACTATCTCCCCTGCCGAATCTGTACCACTATGCAAGAAAATTATTGCAAAATTCAAAGCCCTAGAAAGAGAAAGAATGAACACCGTTTGGTAGCCCAGTGAAAAAAATCATCCTTGGAAAGTATTTTCTTGGTTCCTTGGTTTCCTGGGCTACAAGCTAAGCCAAGTAGGGTCCCAATTCTTTCACTGGTCTCATGAATCTCCTGGGTCTGCTATCAATCGCTCGACAAGCCAGAGGCATCCAGGTTTTGCTTACGCAGAATGCAGGCAGTCTAAACCTAACCACAGTCAAAACTATTTCTACTACAAACTTGAATACTGGAAGGTTTACAAAACAATTAGCAAGCATATTTTATATGTTCATGTTTTACAAACAGTTCAATCATCATACAAAATGCAATACAATGATTTATTCCTCTGTCTGAATTTAATTTCCTAACCATAGAGTTTGTAGTCACAAAGACAGAGCAAGCTATCCTTAATTCCAGTTACACTAAATAAGGTTCCAGCCCTAATGATGTCTCAGTGAATTGGGGTTTTATAGAAACACTGACTCTCCTATCGAAGTTTTTCCATTCTTCACAGGTTTTGCAATTAAGTTTCTAGGTGAAATAACAGATTAATTAAAATGTAGGAAACAGATTAAGATGGAACAGAAAAAAACTACTTTAAGACTGAACTGGTAATAAATGTGATACCATCTCTACCTGACTGCAGTGGCTTTCCCTATTCAGTGCACAGAATGCATACAGCTCAGTCCAAGTCATTTCGTCTTTAGGGTCCTCTACTTAAAAACTGGCTCTTCTCAGTGATAGTCAATGACAGGACAAGGGGCAATGGGTGCAAGCTGGAGCATAGGAACTTCAATCTCAACATGAGGAAAAACTTTTTTACTGTAAAGGTGACAGCAAGGCCCAGGCTGCCCAGAGAGGTTGTGGAGTCTCCTTCTCTGCAGACATTCAAAACCTACCTGGATGCATTCCTGTGTGACCTGGTCTGGGTGATCCTGCTCTGACAGGGGTTGGACTGGATGAGCTTTTGAGGTCCCTTCCAACTCCTGATATTCTGTGATTCTGTGATATTTGGAAGGTGTACAGATAGGAAACAAAAGTCTACTGACACAGGGAAATCTGTTTGGGGTTCTTTTGTTTGTTGTGTTTGGTTTTTATTAAATAAAAAACCCCCATAATTAAGGCAGTTAAAACCATTTCTTCCTCCTCACTCCCAGGATTATGTCCCTGCTTCTCTACAAGTTGCATAAAACATTCACAGCACCCCAGTATACATTCACTCTAGTGCTGCAGGAAGAAGCAAATGACCAGTCCAACTCAGTGCTGTGCCAACTGATCAATATTCCTGCAACACAAAGAACATTTCTGAATGTAAAAAAATCTGTGCGTGTAGACAATATCTATGCATAATGCTGAAACTGCTTTATCAGCAAAATTTAAAAAAAAAAAGTTCATTCTACACTGCCCCTTATCTTCATACCAAGAGTTTTGGCAAGTTGTATTTCTGGTGGATATTTAAAGCCCTTCTGCTCCAATTTTGTTACCACTTTTTGCTCCTCAGAAGGCTTCAGAATATACTTGTGTTTGTATTAACTTTAGTTTTAAGTCAACTTACTTTTCCCTAATCATTTTTAAAAACTCTTTTTGCTTAGAGTTTATACAGTCCTTCTGTTTATTACTTAGCTGCCAGAAATACTTGAATTTCAGAGAAGTACAAAGCTACAGAAAAATTCTATCAAATATCAAGTTCAATACAGGGTAGAATATACATTTTACAGATTTTCCAGGTCTATGAACATAGATAGAATTTGTAAGCATACAAATACAGAAAAGGAGCCCCATTTATCTACCACTTCAACAAGGGGTCACATTTTCTTTTAGTTCATTTATGAATTACCAGGTATCATCCTATTTTATGCAAAACAGTGTTAATTTCCATTAATTTTTTAGATTTTTTCCATTTATTTTCCAGTTAAGGTAAATCTCAAATCTTGATTCAGAAAGAAAAACAAGCAAAATAATCTCTGCTTCGAGTAAGTGGCATCATACAGGTATCACACACTCATTCACTAGGTTTTTATGAGATCCATGCTGTGCAAAGCAGTTAGACAAATGTACATTGGGCATTGGCAATATCAACATTCACCTAATAACAACAAGCCCTAGAAGAACAAGACAGAATGAAAGCTCTTTTCAGGAACAGGATTAAATCTCCTCCTTTCACTCCCTTTGTGAAGTGGAGATACGACTTTATGCCAGCGTCGACACAATATCCACTCTTACATTAAAAAGTGGCTCCAAATATTGCAAAGCAATTTCAGGTTTTTTTTCCAGGAGAGGGCTACTCCAGTTCTAACCCCATAGACCTCAGTGAGATTACTGAAAAATGCTGCATTTACTACCTAGACTTAAAGTCTGCTCAGCACAAACCACATTTCCAGCTCTGCTGGCTGCATCAACCTTCATAATCATCACAAACAACAGCAAACAATACAAAATGCTGTCCCACAGAAATGCTCACACGTGACATCTGGGCAAAGGGTATTTGCAGCCCAAGTGCAAGCAACTGATAAACATTTTAGGCTTTGCATCAGTCTACAAAGAAAAGTCTATTCTGCCAGTAAATTAGTAATAAGATTTTTAGCACTAACAAGAATAGCAATAGTAGTATGATACTTCAGTTACAATTACATTAAGAGCCAGTGTTGTCTTATGAACTGCCAAAGACTGGAGAGACTTATTTTTTAACCTGTCAACCAGTACATTTTCAACGGTCAATCTGGATAATTATGACTTGATGAAGTATTGAAGACTTTTCCAAAATGCTGTTCAGTGTCACGTATGAAACCATCACAGCCATCCACACTATGATGTTAACTGCAGCTTGAGAGAAACCATTACTTGGTCAAAACCAGAAAGCAGTAAAAATACTAGCTACCGTTATGTCCTATTATGCAGTATTCAACTGATGTTACATTTTAAGTTCTAATATAAGTCTTTAACAAGTTTTGGGGGAAGGTATAAATGACATGGTAAATTTGCTTTTGAATTCAAGGTACTTTTAAAGAAACCTGTTTCCCATTTAGCTCTCCATAAAGAAACAATATTTTCATTTGTAAACATACAGTTCCATAATCAGACACTTGGTGCTTTTGAGGGTCCCCTGAAATAAAGTCTACTGAACTCTAATAACTTATTTTAAAAATGAAGCAGTACCTTTTCAACACAAATCTTTCAATACTTTCTGAACCCTTCCACAATCTAACATATAAGGAAAGATTTTAAGGAAAATTTAATCTAGTGTCCAAATATAACTTTACTTTAAACATGAGGTCATCTAAACATCTGTCTCCAATATATCCCTAGGGATTTAAATCAAAAGTCTGCTAAACATGTACAATCATTTTGAAAATAAATAACAGAACAAAATTAGTCTTGATTATGATTATCATGCTTTTTTAAAAGGAAACATTTATTCTAATAAGAAAAGTCTGAACTAATTTAAACTTTATGGACATTAACTTAGAAGGGTTTCATACTCTAAGTAAGACATTTCTTTCTATTTATTCTAGCCTCTAACAATATCCATTGTTTTACATTTGCAGAAAGCCCATATGATTTCTTCCTTCCTTTTAGAAATGTCTAATCAGTAAAGCTGTATTTTTTATCACATTAAGAAGTACAATTTCGCAGAAAGAGGAAAAGTTTGCTGACAAATCAGCGGAAGAGATTGATTTGTTTCCATTTTGCCATCTAGGATAGCCATCACCACACCTCACACTAAGGAAGACTATGCCAGACAAAGTATAACACATCTTGATACTTATTTTCTTCACAGCTTAGAAGAAACCAAACACAGTAGAGGCTGTTGTTTTAAGCAAGGACTGTCTCATTACACAGTCAGCACTGAAGTTCTGCTGTGTAAAATTTTTACCAAGAGGTATAATGAATAAGTGTCAGCCATGTCTCTTCTGCTTAATTCAACAGCCCCAACCTCATTCAGAACCCTAATCCCATTTGGGAGAACTTGGATTCAGTTTTCACCCACGCAAGATACTTCAAAAGTCTTATTGCTTTGGCTCTGTGACCACTGCGAACCAGCCTGTAGAGAACATACATACAACCAGTCTACAAAAGGCTAGGGTATCATCACCAGCCACGAGCATCCATAACCCTCATGGCTCAGATCCCAAATTAAGCTAAAAATCATGAGAGCAAAAACCTTTAAAAGTTTATTCAGTTTTTAGGTTCTTAAAGCCTTTACAATTCATCATTTCAAGCTTTAATGCCACAACACTGAGGATAAGATTTTTTGAAACTCGAGCTTTAATCAAACTTTCAAGTTTTGAAACTAAATCACAGAGCTCCAAAAGCTGGAAGAGACATCAAATATCACAAAACCCATAATAAAGAGTTAAATTTGGGATCTTTGTCTATTATCATAGCAGTTAGAACCATCATTTGGGTTTTTTGTTTGCTTGGGGTTTTTTTACCATACCCTTCATCTTTCACCGAGTTCAGCATGCTATCTGGAGTCAGCTGAAAAAACAAAGTAGAGCAATATTTACTATACATTAAAAATCTGTACCAATTCTGAAAATTAAGCCTCTAAATATTAAGAAATAAGTATTGGTGATAGAAAAATAAGTAAGCCTTAACTTTGTTGCAAGAATTGGCTCTAAGGGGAAGTACAATAAAGAAATTTTCAAACTGAACATACTACGAAGGACTCATTTTGCTTTTGAGAGTGTTGTGTTTGGGGACATCAGCCACACATCAGCACACTTCAGTATAATAAAAACAGCAAAAAACTCAGGAAACTAGGATAATACCCTGAACTGGGAAATGATCCATTGACTAAAGGCTGAAAGATGACCCATAAGCTACGTTTCCTGCCGAATACTGGCAGATTGAAAAGCATCCAGAGGAAAAAACTATCCAAAAGCAGCTGTTAACAGTGTGGTTAAATGACTGAAAAGCAGATCTAAAGGCCAGTTACTTCTGAGTTTCCTTTTGCCCTGTATGGGTGGGACTTCTCAACAACATCCAAGCTTTTGTTCATGTAACTATTTTTTCTCTTCAGAAAGTCCCCACTATAGGCAATTGAAGTCTTAGATGTTTCAGATGCCCCTATATTAATTGTTTTGACTACCTGTTTGCTTTTACATGTATAATACACACTATTGTATAAAATTCTTTAAGTTGGACATCTGACAGCAAAATATTCAGTTTGTTCTGAAGTACATATCTTTAGGCTTTTGTACTTTGCCTGTAAAATTCTTTCACTTGGACATCTGACAGCAAAATATTCGGTTTGTTCTGAAGAAGTACATATCTTTAGGCTTTTGTACTTTGCTGTAGCTCTTATTCCTGCCAATATCTGAAAGGAGTTAATCTAGGCTTACAGCAGCCTTCACTTTGTTTATAAATGGGCATTGAGAGTTCAAAAGGATTGCTACAATACTACATAAAATCTATGGTAAAATTAAAATAATCAAAATACAAATTCCTCACTCTGGAAATCAGTAGCTAGTTGCACGTTGATTCCACTGGGCCAGAATTGCGCCTCAAATTTTCTGATTTCTATATGGCATCTTGGCCTTAGCACCATCTTTTGACCTTTACCGGTGATACAGTTTACAATTTTTGTGGCTGATTCAAGGAAAGTCAAATTCAGCTGCCATTGGCTTAGGAGTACATGTATGAAGTCAGCATGTATTGATTATAATTTGTTTAATATTTTTAAGCTCTGCTTTCACATATTATAATCCAAAATTACATATGCTAATCTTTCGACCTCCAACAGCTTCAACATAGAGTTTTCGTCATCTTCCACACAGGCAATACCACCTTTCACACCTTATTGTGGTATTACACTGCCATCTTGTGGGCAGCAGAGCAAAAGAGTACAATTTTAGTCAGTTTTTGAAGTTTGGGGTTGGTAATTTTTTTTGTTTGGGTTTGTTTTTTTTAATTAAAATATTTGTTACACTGAAAACAAGGGAAAATGTAGAACCTTTCTCAAAACCATCAGGCTTACCATGTGTACAACTTTTTAAAGCTAAGTGTCTTATTGCACAGCCATGGAGGATTCTGCATACAAGTAGTTTGGTCCCTGTTGGCTAACATGCCAGACTAAATAAAGCTCAGCCAGCTTCTTTCTTTCCTCAGCGTTTCTCTTGGAACAGAGACAGGATAGGACTGATGAGTTTGCTGCAGGATGTTCAAACCAACAGTGAGTATTAGAGCAGGGTGACACTAGCTTAGCTTGAAATTTAACTACCAGGTTCAACAAGCAGTTTGTTATGACCATTTTCCAATTCCACAGACCTAAAAAGTCTTCTTTGCAAGCTCACAGTTTCTACAGAAAGTACTAAGCATACAACAGGCGCCATGACATGTTAAGAGTCATGAAAAGTTGTAGTTTGATAGTTTGTTTTTCTCACTGTAATATAAACATGTAGAAAATAATTTATTCCTATCTTGACCCTTATATAAAAGCTATTACATTTAAAAAACACATAGCTGGAGACATATTTATGTGTCCCAAATGAGTGTTCATAACTTCTTAGTACACTGCCAATAACCTGATCAAACAACATCAGTTTGCCCTAAAGAGAGGTTATTTGTTCCACTTAGTTTAAGTGTATTGCAAGGATATTGTTAATGCAAATTACTTAACTGTCTGAAAATGCATAGGAATTTTGCTAGCTGTCAGCTTTGCATATTCAGCACCATGTACGAAAGCCCACAAGGATTTAATTAGTTTCCACTACAATTAAACAAGGTTTTCTGAGACAACTCCACAACACTCAATTAATGAAGATGGATATGAAGCAAATAACCCAATCTGTCTTTCATAATCAGCAATGAATTTTTAGTATTACCAGCTGGTAGAAAAGGGGAGGCTCAGAGACTGAATAACGTTACTTACAGAATTAAAGTTTGAAGTGATGTAGTAGGTGAAGAAATATTCTTTAAAATTTCCACTAGGAATGCTCACAAGGTAACTGCTCCTGGCTCATTTCATAGCCTTCTGTATCCTCTCAGCTAGCAGGTCCCTGCACTGGTCTGCAGCATGGAGGTGCACTCTCATGGCATAAAAAAAACCAACAGGTAACATGATATTTTCCAAGTGCCCAGAAGACAAAAGTCAGCAATTCAACCATACTAACTACAAAACCAGCATCAGTTTCTGTGACCTTTAGTGGTGGCTGTTCCTTTTTCCCAAGGACCCACTGAAGTCACAAACTGTCCTGGATACTGCATTCTGTCTCCAAACTATATAATGGCAAAAGCAATGGGGTTTGCATAGACTTTGCAAAGGTATTTCACATTTTCTTTTCAGCATGTTTCGTAAAGCACAGCATGGGGGCATGGTTGAGCAGAAACAGAAATCTTTAAGCTTTAACTTCCTGACTGTTCTTATGTCTTCCAGATTCCTAGGAACATACTTGCAGATGTTCAGAATATCCCATATCCTAGCTTACAAATACTTATCCTTCTTCCGGCCTTCTCTTCACCCAAAATTCTCCTCACTGTATCTCCAACAAAACAACTCCCCTCCAAACCCTGAAGTCCAACACCAGGTAGCACACCATCCAATTCTAGCTGAGAAAATTGGTTTCACTGATAGGAGCAAGTGCATTCCCTTGGAGTACTTCAACTTGTCGGATGTTTCCTTGAAACTAATACTATTTGACTGCTTCCCACCCTTAGCTTTTTAATATAAGCAGTCTTTGGTAACATCCACATACCACACCTGTGGTCTTAGGTAATATTTCAGCTGTAAAAGACTTTAGGAAGAGGAAGGTTTAAGCACTTTAAAATATGGTTTCAAGTCAAGATAGTTACAAGTTTTAGCTAAGTACTTAGTTGAAAAAGCAAGGAAAAAAAAACAGCTAAGAAAACAGAATGCTCATCCTAACTTTAAGTCCCAGAAAAATGTCAGCAAAATAATCAAAACTAATTCAACACCTGGGGGAGGGCAGAATTAGCTAATTTTCCTGCTGTTTAAAGTGCTTCCTGCACATCTATCACACTCCCTCTCCCATTTATACAGACCAAATCACCCAAGGTGTTTCACAGAGTATGCTGGCTAGCATATCATTTAATGATGTTTGTCTGCCTAATGACTCTAGTGATAGGAAGAGCAAACACTGTTTTAAATGCTATATTTGCATCTGACAGTCTTACTCTGACAATTGGTTTTCCAGATTATAGATCTGGTTCAAAGGAGTTGCTGCTATGCAGGATAATCAACGCGGTCTGCTCCTGAAATAAAACACCTTGAAACAAAAGGTTTGGACTTTCAAAGAAGCTTAGGAGAATTAGACTCCCAAATCCTACTAGATTTCAATAAGGATAGAAACCTAACTCTTAAAAAAAAAATTAAAATCAAAGCCAAGAGGTCCAGACGGGCAGAAACCCTGCTGTTTCATGAAAATAAGAAGAATGGGGAAAAAAGACCAGCTCCAGTTATTCTTACAAAGTAATTAAAAACAAAAACCCCTCATTTTATTCTGACTTTCCCACATTTATTTTGCAACAAGACAAAGCAAATAGTTCATGTTCATTTATTAAATGTAATTAGGAAAAGAAGCACACTGAATTACAGCACAAAAGTACTTAAAGATCAGTACAATATTACAGATTTGAAAAAACAATCTTTGTATTTATCACCTACTACATATGTTAAATTCTTCAAAATTTTAACTTCAAAATTAAAAATGCATATATGTTTATTTGCAAGTATATGAAAGCAAGAGAGATGAACATACAAACTAAATATAAATGAAGTTATATTTATGTTACTTGTCGTTTTAGCTAATTGTCTCCATCTGCAGTCTTCTGTAATTAGAAAAATAAAACTAAACCAAACCACACCTCTATCAAGCAGCAGGATCCTAAACCTACAGGGTAGCTATATTCAGTCGAATCCCTGCACTCAGCCCAGGGTCATGTGTGCGACTGTTTATGATGACAGTTGTACTTCACCATTCAGACTGACTCATGACTGTTACAGGAACGTCTTGGCAAATCAATCTGGGTACCACACAACATCCTTTGCAGTATTCAATTCCTCTGAGGAAAAATCATCGACTTCGTATGCAAGGCTTATTTTAATTTCTGCCTTTTCCATACAGGCAAAGCAAGGATTTTTTGATCCTTGTCAATTAGTGAAATAATTTTTCCTGTGATTTGAACCACGCTTTGACCGAACTTCTCAAATAGCCTTTTGAAGAATTGCTATAAATCTAAGGAAATCAATTAGGGATTCCCAAGTTTTTCTTTTTGCACTGATTCTTACACTTCAGAGTGTTCATTTGCTGCTGTTTTCTTTTTTCTTTCTGCATAAATTCCACACATGCCTTAGTTAACTAATTAATCACTGGGAAAAAAGGAGTATGCCTGCAGTTCACTGTATTAGAAGGGTACAAACTTACTAATGAAGTGTCCCAAATACACTTCAATTAAAGTCCCGTTCCTCACTATTGTCATACTCCCAAGCAAGCAAACAAACCCAAGTATTTTCGATTATGCTGTTAACCTCTATTCAGGATTCTGGAAAGATGAAAGCAAACTGAATGCCAGCAGAAAGAATGCAAGCCAAGACTGAGTAAGACCTTGTTCATATTTAAGATTGAGTTCACCATCAGGAAGCAGATCTTTCAATTTGGTATGAAATCAAATTACAAGCTACATGAAAGCAGATGTACCACTTGCTGCAGACATGAGATCCTATCATGCTTGAGTTTTACAGTTCAATTACAGCAAAAAGCCATTTAAGTTTATATTTAACTATAGAAATGCCTTGGACAGCCAAAGGTATGTTTAAATCTTTCCCTTTGCAACACCGAATATTTTTATTGTTCCTTCCTTTAGCATGCCAGCATCTTCCATTTTATCAGTCCTGTAGACTAGAGGTCATGCTAGATTCCTTTCTTTTCCCTTCCCCTGTCTTTATTAAGTCTACAAACAAGTCCTGTCATCTTCCATAAAGCTTCAAAAATCCCTTTCTTCCTGTTCTGACAGCTTAGGCTTATCTCTAATCATTTTCCACTCGACCTAGCAGAATCACTTCTTATCAGATCCTTTTGCATCAGACATGCAGATGCTAAGTAGCCTCTCATTTTACTTATGCAGACAATATTTCTGACCCTTCAATTACACCTGTTTTGCTGAGTGGTTCATTCCCCAACTACCTCATTACTCTCCTGTTATTGTTTTGACAAAGACACCAACTTACAGCATCAGTCTTACAAACATCTTGACACATTCCTTGTACTTAACTGCATGAGATGAACAGAACTTCTTACAAATCTAAACATTAGTTCACCACAATGATTTTTTTTTCACTTTCTTTCTAAATACCAGGCTGTGGTACAGGCAGGAAAGCCATGCTAGGCTATCTGACACACTAGGCTATATGTATATATGAAGCCAGTAAGTACAATAAAGCACCTATGAGAGCCCTATGTCCTTCTGTAGCAGCAGCCAAAAGCAATATAGGGTTCCTAAAGTGATTCTGTGAAACTAAGGTCAGGCAACCAAATCTCTCACTAGAATAAAAATACTAAGTACACTCAACAACTAACACCTTCCATCCTTTCCTTCCTGTTTCCATGTTTTCCATTTTGGATCCATACCTGCCTTCCATTTTAACCTTTAGACTGCAGATCTCAAAGCTACAGCCTTCCTCTTCTATCTTCCCTATAAATCACAAAAAACCACCATTGAGTTTTAAGCCTCTGTCAGGCAAGTTTTGAGGTTTCAGTCATTTCCCTGTAATACCCTAGAACTCCCACTTTGAGTCATATACATATCAATCCCTCTGGTACAGTTTTAGTGTTGTTCAGACCTAGATAACAATTCTTACTGGTTTATTTCACAACCAATGAGTAGAAATGTCTGTACAGATCTAAGGTCAGTGATTGAGCTTCCTGACAGGAGAATAAAGAAAAGGATGCAAGCACTTGTGCTGGTTTTGGCTGGGATAGAGTTAATCATCTTCATAGCAGCTTGTATGGGGCTTTGTTTCAGATTTCTGCTGAAAACAGAGTTGATAATACAGGGATGTTTTAGTCATTGCTGAGCAGTTCTTACACAGTGCCAAGGCCTTTTCTGCTTCTCACACCACCCTGCCAGTGAGCAGGCTGGGGGAGCACAAGAAGGTGGAAGGGAACACAGTTGGGACAGCTGACCCAACTGACCAGAGGAATGTTCCGTACCATACAATGTTGTGCTCAGCAATAAAAGCTGGGAGAAGGAAGAAGGGGGAAGATATCTGGAGTTACAGCATTTGTCTTCCCAAGCAACAACTACACATGATGGAGTCCTGATTTCCTGGAGAAGGCTTAGCCTGCTGATGGGAAGTAGTGAATAAACTCCCTATTTTGCTTTGCGTGTGTGCACAGCTTTTGCTTTCCCTATTAAACTGTCTTTATCTTAACCCATGAGTTTTCTCAGTTTAACCCTTCTGATACTCTTCCCCATCCCACTCCAGGTGTACGAGTGTGCATCTGTGTGGTACTCAGTTGCCGACTGGGGTTAAACCACAACAGCATCTTTTAACAGTATGCCTTGACTGTTTGATGACTAGATTGAACAGGCTTTCCACATTGTAGCTTAAAAAAGTGTTAGGTACAGACTAGTTGTCTTCTCGAACTGAGAATTCTCTCACCTTAACATTTTTGCCTACTGGATCAGCAAATAATTTTCATGCTGTCTTTTCCCTAGATCATACTCAAACACTCATTTTCCAATTCTAGTCCTTCTGTAAAACTGCCGTTATCTAAATGACAATTTTATTTTCATTGTGTAAACCAAATTGTCTGTACTTCTATGAAGAGAGTGTGTAAAGAGAACGAGCCAGAGGACAGGAAGATACTGAGCTAGATCAATCTGAATCACTAAGGCACAGGCCCACTGCTATGGGCAGATAAATCTGTCATCTCGCAAAACATCTGGTGGCAAGACACCTCAGTATTTCTCCAGGTACCAAGGGCCTTCTACAGGCTAGTACAGATTAAACCTTTCAATTCTCTCTTAAGGGAAGAGGGGGGTGGTACCAAGCAATATCTAACAAAGCTTTAGTACTTCCAAGGCTGCATAAGAGCTACTTAAACAGTCATACAATATACTAGAAGGGTGAGGACTGCAGACATCTCTGCTTCTGCTGTGACATTTCTGCGTGTCAAAGCAGAAGGCTGGAAACAAAGGACATGCAGAGTCACAAGGATGAAAAGGAAGCACTCAAATCTGCGTTGGTTGCAGAAAAGCATAATAGTAGATTTAGAGGCAGCAGGGGAATTGGAGTGAACAGAGCCCCAGGCCGCATGCAGTGTCACTGGCACGCAGTGCTCATCCACAGAAGAATTTTGCTTGTGCCAAAGCATTACATAAGGCACAGTGGTATTACTGTGTTGTTGTTTTCCTCTTTCAGTTAAAACATGACATGACAAACAGCATTCTGACCCCAAAAGAGTTGCTGAAGAACACTTGAAAACACACTACATAGTTGAAATGCTAACAGTATTTACATACATACACTAAAAAACTCAGGATACTTTATAAATACTCCCTGCACTGCAATCTAATACATATATTTCAGAATGATTCTAACTTAAGAAAACAAACAGAAGACATTAACTAGCAATGCTTTCACTGCTAAGCAGATGTATACAGTTTTGATATTTGTAGTTTGCAGTACAAATACTGTGATGAATTAGTAAACTCTACATTCCTCTGTGTGTGTGTATATATATACACACACACACACACATATATAATGTACATAAAACCAAGACAGATACACATCTCCACCATGGCCCTGCAATGGTTTCTTTACAAGGCAGTGACAGACAGCGTTTGAGAAGGGGAGCAACATTTTCTGTCCCGCATCGCGAGCTCGCAGCAAGCAGGTTTGGAAAAGTCACTGTCTCCGGCCACCTCAGGCAAGGAGTGGCCAACAGCCGCCCACCAGAGGAGCTCACCAGGGGACAGCGGTGGCTGATACCGTTGAAGGGGGCCCGCCTGCCACCCTTATCACCCGAGGGGGCTGCGGGGTGTGTATAACGGAGATACAACCGCAGACCCAGCGAAGTGCTCCCTCACCCGAGCACCGTTACAGAAGTTACCACGGCGGCCGGCCGCGGGACTCCGGGGACA
>NW_010190065.1:0-21225 GCF_000695765.1 Mesitornis unicolor
GAGACGGATGAGCGGAACAGGAGGCGGCTCAGCTCGCCGAGGAGGCCGGGCGGAGCGCCGGCCGCAGCCCCGCAGGTAACCCCGCTGGCCCCGCGCCCCCGCCCGCGGCCTGGGTACCTGACAAACTGCGGGGGATGCGGTAGGACGAGCCACGGGAAGGTTGTACTGAGCTTTACGGGACATCTGTGTGTCAGACCTGCGTGCCACACTGGGTCTGCAATGCCAGAACTGAAGGAACACATTGTGGGGACACACTCTGCAGAGTGTAACAATTTCCCGGGCAGTACAGTGTATTTCTGCTGCTACAACAATGACACGGGGCTCAGACTGATAGTGAAATAAAAGCATATCTTATTTCTGGCTACATAAGTGATTGAGACAGGAAGAAGCAGCATGGGAGCTCCCCAGATAGAAGAAATATAAAGATTTACAGAACCCAGAAAAGTTACAAAACCTTTGCTAGTATCTATTACAGACTCTCATTGTAGCCTCCAGGTGTAGACTGTTAGGAGAAAATTCATCTAGTTTTGGATAGGATTGTCTGTAATGACTTTGCTTCTAACCTCAGGCTCTTTCTCAGGCACTGAATGGCTTTGTTTCCACCCGTGGATTCTGTGGTGGCATCTACTAAGCTTGTTCCCAGTTCCCAGCTAGAGCCCCAGAAGAGCAACTTTCAGCATGAACTCACACCTGACAAAGAGGAAAGTTTAAAGGATCTCTACGCCCGAAAGAGTCAAAGTTATTCGCATTCTCTTTCTGCAGAAAGCAGTCAACACAGCTCCAGGCACGAAGGCTTCTGTTCAGCTGGACTGCAGAGCAACTATCCCACCAGCCAGACCAAGACTCTGCCAGCTAAATCAGTAGCCAGACGGAAAGAAGGAGTGGACCGTGCATATCCCCTGAAACCCATTTTTCACCACATGGGTGTGAGTGTTCCAGTGGTCAACACGGCACAGCTTGGAAGCTCCCCATACATGGAGGAAGCTCCAAATAGTAGGCCTAGCTCAAAGAGCAAATGGAAGCCTCTGGCAGAGAGGTCTCAGCTAGGTGCAGTGTTCTCTCCTTGGACAGCAGAGCCTGAACAGTCAACCTCCCATCTACACAGGAGAGAGCTGGCCTACATCCTAAAGCTGGAGGCAGAGGGACAGAACCTGGAAGAGGAAATTCGAAAGAAAGAGGCCCTCCTCAGAGAGAAGCTGAGGAGAACAAAACAGGAGCTTAGAAGGATTCAAAGAGAGAAGGAGCTTGTCAAGGCAGAGAGAAGAGACAGGGAGAGGACCCATGAGCAGAAGGCCACAAGGCATCCTGAAGAGAAAACTCCCAGAGTTGCAGTCAGGCCAGTTGATGAGGTCTTTGGTTGGGCACAGTCTGCAGAGGCCATTGTCTCCAAGCCTGGCACTATCCTTCGCCCCCAAGAGCTGGCTATCTGGAAACTCAAGAAGGAGCGTTTGATGGCCAGCAACAGCAAAATTCGAGACCATGTACCCATGGAGCATTTAGCCTCTTGTTCAGAGCTGGCCACAAAACGTATCCCTTCTCCCTCTGCCCTCTCAAACCGAGATTCTGGTGATCACCTGTCAGTGGAGGTGCTGAGCATGCAGGCTACCAGCCCTGTGGAGCAGGAGGAGCTCAGGCAGTGCAGCTTCTGTGGGCGTAAATTTCTCTGCATGAGGCTTGAGAAGCACATGAGTATCTGCGGCAAGCGCCAAGGCTCCAAGAGGAAAGTGTTTGACTCCAGAAAGGCCAGAGTTAGGGGCACAGAACTGGAACAGCATCAGCAGCTGAAGAGCTCAGAGACGCCTCAGGTAATGTGCAGCCTCTTTGCCTCCCTCAATCCACTATCTATTTCTCACGTTCCTTCCACCTCAACATCTAATTCTGACACACAAGCACCTTCATGTGTACATGGGGCTAAGGGATGCAGTCAGGCTGTTGCCTCCAAAAGGTTCTCACCAAATGGACAAATCAATCCATTTAAAATCTAATAGGTGGGGTCCTTACTGACTTGTCTTTGTAACGTGTCAAGGGTTTTTCTCCTGTACAAAGCTCACTCCTTGCTGTAGTCAGATTGCTCAGGATGCAGATTGAGGCTGCTCCAGTAGAGCTTTGTGGCACTAGGGGCTGCAGGTGTCTGACTGAAAATCTAGGTGATAATACTGGCTGTTAAAACAAAGGCAGTGGAAACCTGCAGCTTTGTTCCTTCACGGCAGCTATAGCAACCCTCTCTGGCTCCTTGGCTTTACTGCTTGCTTTTCTGATGATTGACAAGCCCTTTCTAAGTATTGATGTCTCCTTCAAATCCTCCTTGGTTTGGGTCTTTTTGATCCCCTTTGTGGGACTCAGCTTCTCAGTGAGGGTTTGACACCACCAGGGCATGCCCAGGGATGAGTGACCTGAGCTGGACTCTGAGTGTCAGACCAAGAATGGTGAGGCTGCTGGAGACTGATGGTGGTGCCAGTTGCTCTGACTTGCCTTTCCCTTCTGCAGAACAAGCCACCCAGAAGGAACAACTGGAGACAGATGCACGAGGTTTTCATCCAGACGCTGCACCAGGCCCGCCAGGCGCAGCAAGTCCTCTCCAAGGGAGGGAAGGTGTCTGACCTGCCTGCATTGCCTCCCATCAAAAACCCAGACTACATTGCCTGCCCCTACTGCAGACGCCAATTTGCTCCCCACGCAGCGGACAGACATATTTCCAAATGCAAAACCATCAAGAACAGGCCCCCACCCCCACTGCAGAAGAGACGCTGCTGAGGTGGTGCCCAGCTCTTCCTGCTGCTATGAGACCCTGCCTGTTTTCTGCCAGGCTTCCAGCTGCTTACCCCAGTCTCAACACGCTGTGAGCACTGAGCTTGTCTGTACAGCACTTGAACGGCTCAGGACGTACAGGCAGAACACCAGAACTTGTGGACTGTGACCCTCCCCTCCATGCAGGCTCCTTGGCCAGTGAGCTCAACCGGAGTCGCAGTGCAGATGCAAAGCTGTCACCGTTTGGCCAGCTGAGCAGGGAAGAAAGGGTGTTGCTGCAGGCTGTCAGCAGGACAGCAGCAAGGAGCAAACCAGCCAGCAGAAAGGGGCTATTCTTCAGAATAATGTTTTGCCTGTAGGTTAGGGAGGCTTGGGCTTTTTTGTTTTGTTTTGGTTTGTTTGTTTGTTTTAAGCAGTGGTATCTGATGTGAAGCTCTCCTTTAGCTCAGCAGTGGCTGTGGACTCAGTCTTTTTCCTTCTCCAAAAGCAAAGAGTAATGCTGTTTGTGGAAAGAGCTGGGCCAAGCAGAGCAGCTGATTTTGTAGGCTTTACTGCTCTGTAGGTGCAGACATTTGCCCCTGAACGTGCCAACAGTGATTCTGACTGGTGTAGCATTTTTATTGTAGCAACCCCCAAGAGATTGGGATGCGAAGTTCCACTTTTTTTTTTGCCATAGAAAGGTCTATACATCCCTCAAAACCATTTAGCATTTAGACAGGGCATTTGAAAAAGTCAGGGGAGAAGGGAGCTATGCAAGCAGGTAACTTTTTTGCAGCACACAGTACCTGCACTGAACAACAGGATCCAGAGCTGATGCTTTATCATTGCTGGTGCTCTGTCCTATTTGTTGTAGCACCCTGTAATTGGGGACAGGTCCTGCCCATTTCTAAGTCAGTTATTTTTCCAGATTCTAATTTTGAATATATTAGACTAGTTCTGTTGCGTGAAAGCTGTTTTAAATGGCCACAGAGTGGTTTGTGTTCTCAAAGTAAGAATGACTACTTTGTATGAGGAAGTTGCAACGGGAAGCAAACAAGAAACGAAAAAATTCCAGCAGCTTCTTTTGCAAGTCCTTTGGTAATGTAGCAGCAGCTCATAGGAGCCTAGAAAAGGACAAAAAGCAACTAGATTCAACTGGCCTAGGCAGAAGCCAAATATGAAGGAACACTCCAGCCTTCAGGGGCTGGACCTGACTCCTGGAAGAGGTTGGAGAGCTTTTGCCCTATAGATATGTGGGAGAAATCTCAATCCTTTGGCACAACCTAGAAAAGCATGAAGGTCCCAGAAAGGCTCAGTGCTGCACTCTGCCAGCCAGGTGTAAGAGTGTACAAACACAGAGAGGAGAAAACCAAACAGGCTCGAAACAAGGGAAAATAATCTGCTACGTCCAAATTGATCCGAAAAGCAAGACCAATTCTCTAACCTCAGAGCTTCGAAATACAGGATGGCAAGAGGTGACAAGAGGAAGGAGAGTGGTAAAACTTTATTCCAGCCTTCTTGAATTAATGAAAGGTGTACTAGAATTTAAAATCGAGTAGTTCAGAAGTTCAGAACTCCATTTCCCTTGCACTACATTTTGGTCACTGTGTTTAGTGGACCCTACAAGTCAGCAGAGCACAAATGGTGACAGGAAAGCTTTTGATTCTGTAGAATAAATCCATCTGTTGGGGCCTTCTCTTAAGTGACAGGCAAACAGCTAACACTGAGATTAAAACCGTAGATTAAACAAAAGTTATTGAAATTAAATGAGCAGGCTTCATTTGTTATCTTTGTTTCAGAGCTAACCCTTCTTTGCTCCCTCTCAGAGACACGCTGCATTTTCAAGTACCTCAATCTCTAGTGAATTTTAAATCTTTAACCCAGCTCTACCTCTCAAAACATTTCACAACTTACTAAAAACCCTGATAAAAAGTCAGCAGTGACAGGCATGAAGTGCAGGAACAGCTGGCCAAGCAGGTGTCAGGCAGGTTCTCACTTCTGTAGGCCTTAGTGCTCAGTAGAAGCTGTTCCCAAAGAACCAGGTATTTCTTCCCTTTGAGCCTCTCTCTTCCCATTACTCACTTCCCACTTGGCACTCAGACTGTTGAAACAAACACACACAAAAGATCCCTGACGTCACCCGGAGGTGATGCAGCAGCAAGAGAAGAGTTGTTTTGTTGGTTGTTTGTTGGGTTGTTGGGGTTTTTTTTAAGAAGGGATGCAGAACCTGACTTATTTTTTTTTCTCATAGCAAAGAACCTGCAAGGCCCTTCACCCTCTTTCTAAAGTTTAAAAAAAAAGATAATCAAAGAACAGGATGCTATGAAGCCAGCTGCCTATATGCATATTTCCCCTTCCTCTCTTGGGGAAAAAACCAACACCAAACAAAACCAAACAACTCCAAACACAGGAGAATGAGTTTAAACATTTATTTAAACAGAAATTCCAAACCACTCCACCCTTTAACCTTTCAAAAAAGACAACGACAAACTAGTTTTCAGCCAGAGTGTCAGAGCAGGCATAAGTTGTGTTCCACTATAACAACTCAGTAGCAATACTGGCAGGAGACCAACACGTACGGAGCTAGCACTGCAAGAAGGGGAGAAGTAAAAAGGGTTTGAAACTGCTCAAAGGCACTTCTGCCCACTTGCTCTTTCATTTTCAGCCCAAGATGAAGGTGCTGGCTTTAAACTGCTTTTTTGGTTGCGTAGCTGGCTGGTGTGAAAATCTGTGGTCTGTAACAGGCACAACCTGGATAGCGTGAATCCTCTAAGGCACATATGAGATTGTGGAGCACAGGGCATCCTCTGTCAGGGACCCTAATCCTCCACCAGATCCAAGGGGAATCCAGTCTGTGCACCTAGCTTCCCAACTGCAGAGCATTGAGCAATGAGGATAGCAGTGCACTGCAGGAGAGCGACTCCCATCAGCTTGGTGCTTGCTTATTGGACATGGCTCAGGCTCAACTCTTCACTCCTCAAAGGCACTGCCGCAACATAACTCAATCATTTCCAACTGCAACAACAACCCTTAAGCCGGGACCCTAACCCGAGAACTGGCTCCAACACACATTGGGGACAGGAGAGCGGTCACAAGGGCAACCAAGTGACATGGCCACACCAGGGAACCTGACACTCGCCACCTTCCAGGAGAGCTGTCCTCCTGCCCTTCCTTCAGTGACAATGGATGGCCATCCCAGTACGATCCTTGCCCTGGACACTGCACTGGAGGGACTGCACTTGATTCAGCTCCCAGATACTACCAATAGGCACCAAAACGGTATTTAAGGATCATAAGTTACAAGCAGGACGATTTGACATCCACCTCTAGAGACAAATAGGGCATGCTGGCTGCCCCAGAACAGTCTCTCAAAAGAAGTCTAGGAGAGGTGACAGGAAATCCAGCTCCAACAGACCTAAGGCAACTGTAGTGACATGCCGTTGATGGGGATGGTTTCAGCCCAATGAAATCACAACCCCACTCTGACAGCAAGGGTGAGAGGGACTTGGGACTTCTCAGAGGCTTCATGTAAGGCAGGGGAGGCTAACTGCTCCCAGGGATCCTACCAATCCCAAAAGCTCAGTTCAAAGTCAGTTTGCTAATATATTTAAGGAGAAGAGAGTTATCCTCATTCTCTAACAGGAAATGAGGAAATCTTGAGCATAAGACCATGCCTCTTCCCATCTCCAATTTTCTTGGGAAAGCCTCTTGCTTTTAGAAAGATGAATTCCAGACAGAGACTCGATCGTTCATGGTTATTGGGGAAGGCTGCATCCTGTGACCACGGCACTAATGACCTATTCTGGGTAGGAAACTGCATTCCAGCTTCATCAAAACACAGAGTGGAAAAACACCGATTCTTCCCACACCCACGCAGAGCATGGGCACCAGGGTCTCAGCAGAACAGAAGCCAAGCAGGGAGCAGCTACAGGCTTATGCCAAGAAACCAGAAGCTCTGGCACCCAAACCGAGTTTAACAGCTGGAGCAAGAAATGGGTGACTTAGCCTGAGGCCCAGACACTTGTCCTCTGGCTGGGAAGCAGGTGGTCTGAAACTGAGAACCAGAGATCCCATCTCAGACAGTCCCCAGTACTGCTATTGGAAACACCCAATTCGCTCATCTCAGTGCATTGCCTGGAAGTTGGAAAGCTCTAGGCACCCAGAATAAAGCCTTGAAACTGTGTATACAGGCCACTGGACACAGCTACATGGTCAGAAGCCGTGCCTCAAAGGCCAGGGACATGCTGTCTATCGTTGTCTCCCTAACAGGAAGATCTCCTGCCTCTAGAATGAGATGTCCTCTGCTCCCTCTGCCCCGGAGCAGAGGGGAGCAGCCTCACTGGCTGGGCCTTACCACGTGGTAGGGGAAGGATCCTTGTCCCTCACCCCTCTGAAGTGAAGGTGGCGAGTCTTAGGGTTCAGCCAGCTTCAGTACAAAACATGTCTCCTCCTCTCATCTAGAGATGCAGTGATGAATACTGGGGTCCCAAAGGCAGCTCCCATGAAGCAGTGAAACAATGAAAGGGCCACAAGCTGCTACTGGAGCCATTGCCGTAACGGGGCCATTCTGCCTCCTGCGGAATTGACAGATAAGGTACAAAGAGGAGCTGCTGCTGCTTCAATCACTGAGCTGGCCTAGAGCTCAGGGGCCCTTCCCCTCTCAAACTCACTCCTAGTTCATATCAAACGTACATGGGTGCTGCTCTGGAGCCTCCGGCCTCGCTCCTTGTCTGCGAGTGACCTGAAGCCAGGAAAGCCGCTCTCTGCATTCGGTTAGTGTGCTGTGAAGTTAGATGGATCCCAGTGGGCTCAGGAGACTAGAGGCTGGAGCGGAACGAGTCCGTTCCCAGGAGACACCAGGAATCTGAATCCAAGTCAGGTTTCGGATCCACTTCCATCTCCTCTTTGGCTGTTTGTGTTCCTTTGGAATGAACCTCCACCTGCCAAAACACACAGCAGTCATCCAAACAGCTCTAGGACTAGCTTTGAAGAAGCGAGGTGCTGCACAAGGCACAGTTCCTGTTCTCCACAGCCATTTGGGACTCTCAGTGACATCTGACTGCCCCCATTTTTACCAGGAGAAATGAAGAGGAATCCCAGGTCCCTCAAGGCCTGGGCTGTCCTCACAGGAAACTCCTCTTGGCTTCATTCCTGTTGTGACTACCAGAACCTGCATCAGCAGCTCAAACAAGAGGGTCCAAAGAAGGGGAACAAAGCTGGTGAAGGGTTTTGAGAATAAGTCTTATGAGGAGGCTGAGGGACTTGGGGTTGTTTAGTCTGAAGAAAAGGAGGCTGAGGGGAGATCTTATCACTCTCTACAACTACCTGAAAGGAGAGTGTAGAGAGGTGGGGGGGGGTCTCTTCTCACAAGTTACAACCCATAGAAGAAGAAATGCTGTCAAGTTACACCAGGGGAGGTTTAGATTAGACATTAGGAGAAACTTCTGCACTGAAAGGGTTATCAAAGACTGGCACAGGCTGCCCAGGGACGTGGTTCAATCACCATCCTTGCGTGTATTTAAAAGCTGTCCATATATGGTGCTCAGGGACATAGTTTAGGAGGGGACATGACGGAGTTAGATAATGGTTGGACTTGATCTTAAAGGTCTTTTCCAACCATTATGAGTCTGTGATCAAACAAGAGAAAGGCACCATGCTTGGTCCCCCCATTCTGCTCTGAGAGAGACGTCTGTTAAGAGCCACTTCCTTCTGTGCAGCCTCCGCAATCTACACAGGAGCCAGGATCAGCATAGCGAGCCCTGAGCGTGGATGTGCACCCAGGTAATGTAATGAGTCCTCACCTGCTGCATTCCCTCCATCCCCCTGCAGAACCGCTGGAGTTGGGCACTCAGATGAACCGTTTCCTGCTGCAGCTTCTTCTGATCTTCCAGGCACTGTAAAACCAGGCCTCGGAGCTGCGTCACCTCCGCTTGCAGAGCACTGCACATACAGCCTGCAACGGGAGACGCAGCCTTCCCTTCACCGCACGGCAGGGTTGGACTCAGGCATGGAGGCTGCAGAGACACAGAGGGAAGTCAAGCCAGGTTTGGGTGCAAGGCCAGGAGTTGTACATGCCACAAAAAGAAAACACGCACAGAAAGCACCACCCCAGCTCGTTTCTCGACTTCTCAAACTTCTGGCAGACAAGGTCAGCAAGCTCATAGTCATGACAGCTTCAGTACAAAGCCACGGACTTCCTCTTTTTTCTGGAAAAGCTACTCCTGTCCTCCCATCACCAAAATCCATCTGGTTTACTCCACTTCCCCTAAGCCTGTGCATCCTCTTAGGACAGAAAACTCCTGGAATAAGGTAGTCTCACAGGCTTTAACTTCTCAGTGATTTCCTGTATCAGTTCTTCTTCCTGTCTCACAGCAATTTCTGCTTTCTAAATTTCTATCTTCTGCTTGGCTTCTGGGCCCTAGGCTTCTCTCTCTCTTTCTTCTTTTTTTTTAATTGCATTAACCACATTTTTCCACAGAACTGATCCCATTATTCTCCATCTGACCAAGCCCCAGCTTTGTGTTCTAGATTCCTGTAAACTGTTCTCTTTGCAGCAGCATCTCTGATTGTCAACAGGCCTCTTTACCTCATTTGGATGAATCAGGCCAATCCAACACCCTCTTCTGAGCTCTTCCCATAATTCAAACACTGCCTTTTATGGTTCCCAAGAGCTTTTGGCCAAGCAATCACTTGGATAACATTACCCAGGGCTCTGTTTTGGGATTGTTTAATCCAACAGGTTCCTCAGAGGCCACTTTGAGTCCTTGAAGTTTCTGGTAAGGCAGAGTCTCCTTTTCAGGCTCTGAAGATGCCATACTCAGAGGAAAGGGGCTGTCAGGCATGGGGATGAATTCAGCATTCTCCAGCTCCTGGATACACAAAAGCAGCACTGTCAGGCCTGCCTGCCTTCCTGCAGGACTTCATCTCCTCAACCAATGCACCAGCACCCTCTTGTGATAAGAAAGGCAGTGAGGCTTAAAGGATTCCCTGCACAGCACAGCTCAGGGAATCTTTTGGAGCATCACTTCAGGGTGAAAGGGACCACTGGCTTTTCTCATAGATCCCCACTTTAAGGCATTTCTGAGACACTGCATTACCTTCCGCAGCCAGCCAGGGCAGGAGCTGCTGTCAGCGCTGTTGCTTCCCTTAGTTTCTGTGGTGCTGATCCAGCCCCCCAGCTCACGGTCTGCTTCCATGGTTCCCCGAAAGCCTCCACTGGGATTGGGAGTCTCTGCTTCCTGTTCATTATCCTCTTCCTCTCCTCCTCCAGTTGTGCAGCTCTGAGCCACTAGCAAACAAGAGTGAAAACTTTATACTTTCCCCATCTCTGCTATTCCTGTTGCCAAAGCCCAGCTGGAGCAGAGAAGATGCAGAAATTTGGGCTGTATGGCCACGATAAGAGCACATGCTAACAGCATCCTCCTCAACAGCTTATCTCCCAACACTCCCTGCAGTCCTCCCACAAAGGGCTTGTGTGCAGCAGTCTTTTGTGGCTTGTTGGCCCCAGCCCTCCCACAGCTCCAAGAAACTGGACTCCATCTCTCCAGCAACTGCCCCATAACCTCCCTTCCCTTATCAGCTCCCTTCAGTGAATTCCTCTCAGCTTCTCCTTGTCAAATTGAAGTTCCTCAACTACAAAGCCCTTGCTGCATCCTTGTTCTTCCTGCTCTGTTTCAGTTCTTTCCCAGCTTTGGGCCATCCCTTCCCATGCATGGCATCAACTAGGTTTCCTCCCTTTGAGCTCTTCTGTGAGGCTTTTCAAACACAGAGGAATCATGCTGCAGGACCAAACTGCACCCACTCAATCTCATCACTGAATGGACCTAAAAGCCACAGCTCCCCAGGGCAGGTTACTCACCAGTACCAATGGACAGGCCACTGCTGTTGGAGCGGATCGTTTTAGAGTTCAACACCTTTTCTGCAAGGAGAGAAGCATGCTTTCAGTTAGTGCCACATGGAAAACAAGACAACTCCTACAACAGCACTCAACAAAGACAACGCTGCAGGCCTAGAGCTTAGACCAGCTTGCCACATTCTCCCACGGCAACCCAGCCTGTTCCCAGGCAGGATTTATAGTCTAGGCCCTGGCAAGCAACACATCATCATAACCAAGATCCCAAAATTTCATCCTAAACTTACACTTACCAACAACAATGATCGTGTGCCAGCCACGGCATGACAGGTCTGGAACGTGATGCAATGATCCAAATATTGGCCGAGGCCATGAGGTACAAATATCCGAGCCATGAGCTCTCTCAGTCGATGTCATTGCCAAACGTCCATTCCCACCGTTACCCCAGGCAAAGATATGGTTGTCTGAGGAAAGAGATTCAGGAGTCTTAATTCACTGCTCCCTCCCTCTCAGCCTTTAATTGCTACAGGGGTCAAAGCCTCTCTACTGTAACTGCCATCCCAATGTATTTAGTCCACCAGCTCCATTTTGCCAGTGAGAGAACAAACCGATAACAAATCTAACAGGCAGCCACCAAGCCAGCACTCTGCAGCCCCAGGGACAGCAAATGCTTGGCGCTGCACTGGGACAACTACCAGGGCCAGACAGCCCCATTCTAGGAGGATTTCTTTGTTTCTGTGCAGTGCTGCAGGGGTGGTCTAGGAAATGCTCAATGGGAGCCAGTGAAGCACCCTGCAGATCTAGTTCAAAGGAACCCACCACAACTTTGCAAAGACCCACTCACCGTCAGTAGCAGCTATGGTGAATTCATCTCCACACGAAACCCTGATCACCTGCTTACCCCCCAAGGGGCCTCCCAGCAGGTTAATTCCCAGGTGCTTCTTATAGTCCCCAACACCAAGCTGTCCGCACTTGTTGGAGCCAAAGGTCAGCAGGCGGCCTCGCTCTAAGAGGAGGAAGGAGGAGACAGTCACAGCAAGGGCTCAACTCTGGAAGCAGCCATGCATGCAGGGAACAACAGCAATAGCCCATGACCAGGAAGGACGCTGCTGAGAAGCCAGCCAGGCTGGGAGGTGACAGTGCCAGCCAAGAAGAATGGCTTCTGCCTGGAAACATCTCCCCAGTTCCTTCTCCTGTTGCTCTCCTTTCCTGATGCTGGGGCCTGGGACTCCTCACAACCCTCTGGCTGGTGTAATTTGGGCAAAGTCTAACTCGGTCATAAATGACTGCTATCCCAGAGCACGATTCTTCCCCAGGCTTTTCTTTTTTTCCCTTAAAAAAAAGAAAGCTGACCCAGAAGCTGATGTTGCTGCTTCAGCAATGCTGAGGAACAGGAATTCTGGGTTCCTGGAGCAAGCATAAGCCCTGCTACCAAGAGCACAACCCTCAGTGTCAAGGGCCAGGCTGAAAAGGCAAAGCTGATGTAAAGGAATCCAGCAACCAGTGTTCACTTCTTAACACATAAGGCTCACCATCAATGGAAGCTGTGTGTGTCTTCCCCGGAGAAATGGTTCGGATCTTGTAGAAGGACAGCTGCTTGGCCAAAGTAAGGGATGTGGCGTATGGCACCTCACAGTACGTCTGAGAAAGGACATGGGGGTAAACATGGAGTGAAAAGCCACGCATTCATCAGCTAAGACCTACACAAGCAGGTCTTGGCAGATCACAACACTGACCTAGACAGTCCCAACCTGGATATGGTGAAGAACTGCCAGAATCCACGTCACTGGCTAAGTCACCCTGGCACAGCTCACTACTGGTTTCACTACTTCAGATCTGACAGAAGCCCATAAGGCAGACAGGAAACTGAGGAACAAATTGCCTCTTCCCCCAGTCCCAGTATTCACTGTCTTGGATTGGAACTAACAACTTGCCGCAAAGCTAATGAACGCTGTGTCACTGCCACAGGACCCCCATCTTCCCATGAACTGGGAGCTGGAGCCAGGGACCCAAGTGCGCTTACGTCGTGGTTGATTATCCCCGATGTGCACTGATTCAGGCCCAGCTTGTTGAACTCGTTGAGTCCACATGCCAACACCTTGCCTGTCTGGGTGAGCAGGAAAGTCCCATCACAGCCACAGTGAACGGACACAATGTTTAAGGTCTTTGGAACATCCACCTATGTTGAAGAAATACATAAAGAAAATAAAAATCCCAACACCTGCTGCATAGAAGCTGGCACATGGAAAACATCTTGAGCAGTGGTTCAGCTAATCTGGGCACTGACAATACCCAATGCAGTTATTTTGAATGAAGGTACAAGAATATCATGAAGTCTACAGCATACTGAAACAGGTCACAACGCAGAAATTCAAGGCATTCTAGACCTTACATGCAGATGCTGGTGAGCCAGCACAGGAACCAGAAACAAGGTGCCCAGGCATCCTGGCCAGCTGGGCTCTACAAGCATCAGACCCAGTCAGACAAGCAGGGCTGGGCCTGTGCTGTGTGGATGTGACACTGTGATCACAGATATTTGACATCCTTGTTGGTTTCTAACCTCCAGCGGGTTAGATTACCTGACTTACCCTAGCACTGTATTTCAAGAGGGTTTTACTTTCAACTCATCTTTAACTCATTATATCAGATTCAAAAACTCTCAGTTGTTTGCACTGCTGCAAGTTTCCTCTAGAGATCTGAGGTATGTGATTTGTTATTTCCTACTGTGATTTCTACAATGTTAAGGTTGGCATTTCCAGTTCCAGCTTGGAGATCAGAGCAATGAAGCTCTAAGTCATGATGCTGGCTGCTTTGGGAGTGGCATGTCCCTCTGCCATGACCTCTACAGACCAGTGAAGCAAAATAAAGTGAGGAAGTAAAGTTAAAACCCTCGCAAACTCTATGATGCCTCAGAAAAAACACCTGAGACTCAGACAGTTAACACTTCCAAACAGCAAGTAATTTAGATTAATGCCCATGCAGATTTTGAGAAGCAGCAGTCACAACCCTACCTTCTGAGGGGTGTAGTGATCTTCTTCTGAATCCAAGCCCAAGCGCCCTGCATCAGTGACAACACTGCAGTCAGAAATGGCCTCACAAAGTGCTTGCCTCTGAGAAATGGTATTGTCCCTCCACAGTGCCAAAGGATCTCCCTACAGAACCAGAAACCTGCTCCCCTACCTACACTACTGCCTGCCAAGCCTCAAGGTAATCCAACCCCACTCACAGAGCAGCTGTGCCAAGCAGCACCCTAGAGCTTCCCAGAGCAAAGTCCCAAGTGTTCAGTTCCCCATTCTTACAGGGAAAGAAAGCCCCAAAGACACAAAACTCCTTTCTCCCCAGGGTGTACCAGACAGCCCCCACCTGGACCCTGCGCTACACATCTGCACTGAGCTGCTTTCTGTAGCAGGCATGCCCCAGGAGACTCTACCTACCGTACTCTCCACAGCCCCACGTGTAAACTTCTCTGTTCCTGGTCAGCACTGCCACATGGTTATCTCCACACGAGACCTGCTCCACAGGGTTGGTAAGAAAGAAATCCAGCTGCAGGGGCTCGAGCACTTCAGAGCCATAAGCCTTGTCAATGCCAATGCATCCGTAATAGTCTGAGCCAAAGGCATACACCTGGCCCTCATCTGAAGGACACAAGGGAAACACACAGAGCTTGTATTAACCTCTTAAGACACGCAAAAAGCAACATTTTTTTCTGTAATCATCCTCCTTAGTGCAGAACAAAGTAATCAGCAGACTATGGAGTCCTTTCTTCTTGACATAAAGATGGATGTCCTTATACCACAACCTGTAGCTATTTCAGAGCTAGAACCTGAGACACGTCCCAGGCTCTCTGAATTACATAGCAAATCTCAGGTACCCATCTTCTTTTATCACTTTCCCCACACAGTCCAAAAAGAGTTTCAAACACCTTTATGTTCTTGACTCCAGGCTTCTCTGTCTTTAATATGGGCATGTATGGAGGCAACACACGCACTGGGAGAAGCAGGGACTCTGCACAACCACAAGGAGCTGTGCTCAACACCCAACTTCATCACCAAAATGGAGCACATCCTTAGCAAAGCACCCAGCCTTCTTGGGAGTCAGTATCTTTCTCTGTGTAATAAGGCTGATTTATCTCCCCTCCCGTACCTCCTACCCTCAAAAGTGAAGGGTGAGTACCATACAGGACATTAGCAGAGCAGCTTTGCGCACGAAGGTGAAACTTATTGTGAAGGCAAACATCTCCACAGCGCAACAAAGTCAGGGGATGGTGGTTCCCTTCCAGCTCTCACCTGTGATGCACACTGTGAAATCATCTCCACAGGACACCTGGCGAATGGCTTTTCCCTGAAGCTTCTCAACATGCTTTGGTTGACGGTAGGAGGCCCTGTCTCCATGTCCCAGCTGCCCGTGCAGTTTGGTGCCCCCCTGCATATTCTGCAAGACAGAAACATCTTGTAAGGTTATCTGTCCACAACGCCACAGATGGTGCTAATAATTGCAGCACCCTGAATGAACAACAGAAGACAGCCAAGAGCAAGACAAAGCCTGCTTGCTACCTTACAGAAGAGACTGCATCTGCCAGGAGGCACAACAGCAGGTGACATTCTGAAGGGCAGCATGGGCTTTCAGGCAGTTATGCACTAACAAGGAGTGATCTGGTCTCAGGCCACCAGCTGGTGAGGAATCCCTGCTCCTCTCTCATCTGCCAGGCTACAGAACCTGCTCCCTGCTGTGGGACTGAAATTCATCATCCTTCAGCTTTCTGACCTACTTTTCTAAATCCTAAAGATTGCAAACAAAGCTGTATCATGAAACAAATGTCACTGAAGTGGCCAGACCGACCAATTCTACAGGAAAAACAAAACAATTCTGTGTAGTACTGAAACTAAAATGAAAATATTAATAGCCTGCTGAAATCTTTCAGCGGCCATTCTTGCAGAGACGACTTCAAGTTGCTCTTGGGCCATTTGGGCCTCTTCTCTCACCCATCCACTGGTATTTTCTAATCTGTCTTAGTAGATCCTTTATCCTCAATACAAAAACCCGTGGAAGCCTGGAGATACAGAATACCTCCATGTCACTAACCATCTAAGCCTGAGAAGACTGCATTCAATTGTTTTAAATGCATTGTATGCCAACATTTTTTAAATCACTTTAAACTATTACAGAATTTCCACTCATCATAAAAAGCAGAGTTGTTAGGTATATGACACCTCTGGTTTCACCCAGAAGTTGCCTCACAGATGACATCTGTTTTACAACGAGGTCACTCATCCCAACCATTCTGATCTCAGAAATCCTTCCTCAAAAATACACAAAGCCAACAGAGCATCACAAAGCCTCTGGTGCATTTCTAGTAGTCGGGAAAGGGAGGAAGAAATGTTTGACTCGGTGTCTGGGCCTACAAGTCCACCCCCTACAATCCTCAAGGGCACAGCAAGTCTCCAATACACTTCCCGTCATGATGGAAAGCCTCTCCCAAACAACACGCTTGCTTTGGGAGACCTGGGTCAGCCCCAAAGCCCATGGCCTCACAGTGTCCACTGCAATCAGATTTCTCCTTTTCCAAGCCGCTTGCCCATCTGATTGTACCAGGCTCATGAACAGCAGTGAACGTGGACTCTCCTCTCCCACCCTCACCCACTTGCTGCGGTTTCTCTCACTTACCACCCAGGTGTAGAGCTCCTTCTCCACTGTCACCACAGCAAAGTGAGTGTTACCAGCACACACCTGGCGTGCACTGCAGCCACTTTTGATGGCATCCAGCTTCTGGGGGGTGGACTTCCCGCCTCCCCAAACGTACACCTCACTAGTGCGCGAAGTCACCACTGCAATGGGAGCCTCATTCATTGTACTCGACCTGCACAAGACCCCCCCCCACAAAACACACATGCTTTTAATAATGAGTTTGCTTTCACCATCATCACTCATTTTCCTACTGTTGTCTATCAGTTTCCCCTTCACAACCATTCATGGGTTTTATTTTCACAAACTGTTCTCTATGTTGAGTGGTCATGAGGCTTCAACTGCTATAGCAAGACTCAGGATTGAACCTATCTCAGAGAAGTGGATGAAGTGGCCTCCAAAAAGCATTTTAAAAAGCCTGCAACCCAATTTTATGTCATTTCACAGAATCACAGAATCACAGAATCACAGAACGTTAGGGATTGGAAGGGACCTCAAAAGCTCATCCAGTCCAATCCCCCTGCCGGAGCAGGAACACCTAGATGAGGTTGCACAGGAAGGCGTCCAGGCGGGTTTTGAATGTCTCCAGAGAAGGAGAATCCACATTTAAGACCAGACTTTCACTGAATGGCCATGGAGCTGTTCCCATTTGTGAAAAATGGAAGTCTTACAAACAGTCGTGAAATCTTGTTCAAAATACAGAAGCATCCAAAAGCTTCTAACTTCCCTCTCTCCTCCTTATTTAAATTAATTAATTTAATTAATTAAATTCTAGCTGAAGATAGAAATATAGCTCTTCAATGCAGGTAGGAATCAGTTCACAAGCAGACTGCAAAACGGTAGTTGCAATCAAAGCAAACTGTTTGCAAGCAACCCATGAGCTGGAACAACTTCACATAAAGTGCTCAGATAGTACTTCCAAGTTGGAGGAAAACCAGATCAAATTCTATCTGACAAAACAATAAAAACCCAGCTATATGTGTCATGGAAGCTATCTGCTTACAGGCTTGCTGGGGACTGTGGAGAACCTCTGCATATATCCAGTTTTATGAAAGATATTTACATTCATTTAATATGCAACATTCAGACGGTCATATTCTTCCTGCTTAAGGGAAACTGTGTGAAAGGAGGCATCTACATTACATCCTCAGATATGTAGGCTGTAAAGACTACATCCTCAGTAGGACAGATTAGAGCTGCGTGGGATCTGCGGAAGTAAGGCTCCTGTGATAAATAGAAGCAGGATATAAAAAGCAGAGCAAAATGCTGGACAATAACCACGTAACAACTAAGTAAAATTCCCAGCATTTAGGGATCTTCTAAACTACACTATTCCATTAAGGCTGTCACAGACTAACACTGTTGGCAAAGTTCCTCTCCAGGGAGCTGTTCTCTCCAGACCTCCTTTCAAACACATGCCCAAATCATTACCTTGGTCGCTTATTTGGCCCATTAAGCAGTGTGACTTTCTCTTCCATCTCCCTGCCAAAAGAGAAAAAGCACTTTTAGGAAACAGTAGCATCACCCTAAGCAATTTACTGACAAGCAGCACACACAGACCGCTTTCCTTTCCAATAAAATGCTGCTCCCTCTTGGAGGAAATGTGGCAGTTGTTTACCAGCTCACAGCAACACACAGTAAGTAGGGCAGAAGTAATGTACCGTATAGCCAACAAACTTCCAGGAGATTCCAGGACAACAAACTATATATATACATATAGCGGAATGGGGCCAATCAATACCCACATTGCACAAGAATGACCTTAAATGGCCCAGTATTATCAAGATTTGGGCTTTTACCAGTGCATACAGCAAGACAAAACTCAGATTTTGCTGACCACCAAGTAAAAGAATCTTGGTACAAAGGACTAAGTCTGCTGTCCCCAAAGCAACCAATACAGGATCCAAACAGACCAGAATTATGGTCCATCTTTCATAAAAGGACAGCGTGTGCAGGCTGATGGTCAAATTAAGCTAAAACGGGTCACTTTCTATGCAACTCTTTCCAGAAGATGGAGGCAACAAAGGGAGAAAGCACAGGTGGTGTTGAATTCTTGGTGTTCATGGGTATTTTGTATTCTTGGGAGAAAAACAAGAATCTTGTCAGCAAATGTAGGGACGCCACAAGGAAAGCTAAGACCTCCTTAGAATTAAACCTGGCAAGGGAGGTCAAGGACAAGAAGAGAGGCTTCTTCAAGTACACCGGAGGCAAAAGCAAGGCTAGAGGAAATAAGTGTAGGTCTGTTACAGAACACCTGTACTACTGCTACACCACTAAAGTGGGTGCCCTGGTGACAGAGGATACAGAGAAGGTGGAGAAGGAAGAAGGAACGACTTCTTTGCCTCTGTCTTTATGGCTAAGGCCAGCCCTCAGGAGTCCCAGACCTTTGAGACCACAGAGGAAGTCAGGAGAAAGGAAGGCTTTGCCTCAGTTGAAGAGGATTTGGAACAATTAAGTAAACTGGACATCTCCAAATCCATGGACCCCTATGGGATGCACCCATCAGTGCTGAGGGAGCTGGCGGAGGTCATTGCTAGGCCACACTCCATCACCTTTGAAAAGTCCTGGAGAACAGGAGAGGTGCCTGAGTGGACAGCAGCTGACCATGAGCCAGCAATGTGCCCTCATGGTCAAGAAGGCCAACAGCATCCTGGGGTGCATCTCTCCTAAAGAGGATGAAGCGTACTTCAACAACTGCCTCACGTCAGGCCAAATTTACTTAAGGACTTTGCCACAAAAGCATAAACGCCATCAGTCTGCACAAACCCTCCTGTCCTCCCTGACACCTGTCCAGGTTTCAGGCATGACCATCTGATTACCTCCTGCGTTTGCTGAGAAGGGGATGTTCAAGCAATTCATCTGCAGTGGGCCTCTTCTCTGGATCCTGAAAGAAGCGAGCAACAAGTCATTTTTTGGGACATGCTCATCAACCACAACATCACCTTGGGCCAGAAGACTTTACTCAAGCCTGCATGGACTCCTTCCCCAAGTCTCTTCAGAAGGGAAAGGAATTAATTCAAATGTCTGGAATAAATAGGGATAAATGCCAGGGATGTGTAGGAGGGACTTCCATGCTCTGACGGTATCAATACTATGTTCACTTTCAGTAAATTAGTTCCTTACAGAATGCCAGAGTCACAGTCAGAAAGCCAGAACATTAAGAGATTGTACTGAGATCATGCTCCCACCGCCACAGCACTGGACTAGAAAATAATTACTTCTGCCAGCTCATTAAGTAATTGTCATCGGAGTAAACTCAGCACCCCTCCAGAACCTGCAGGACCAAATGGCAATTCAGATAATGCTTTCAGAGGACTGGAGGAAGCCCAGCCACAGTGATGCCTCAGGCCTTACAGAAATTACCTTGCATCAACAGCCCTCATGCTGTAACAGGCATGTCATTGCTCTCCACTCCTCAATTCCATGGCTTAGGCAGTTGGGAAGGGGTGTCAGACAATTAAAAAGGTATTTTGCCAACCTGATCAAGGCAGGAATTCACCATCTGGATCAGCTCCCGGGAGTAGACAGTGGAATCGACCTCCATGGCGCGATTTCCCTGTACAATCTTCACACAAAGGTTCAGGGGATTCTAGGCAGAAACCAGAAACCAGCCGTAAGGGAAGTGAACTGGACACGTGTCAGATGGGGAGAGATGCTACAGACCACCATTACTTTCTTTCTCCTCCTCTTAACAGGACATATCCTTCTTCTTTCCTGCCTAGTAGGTTCTCCAGAAACCTAATAATAATTCCTGCAGAAATGGTACCTCTGATAGCCAGGACTTGGTGGCAACATCCAGCTTTCTACCAAATTCCCTAACAGCAGAGGGAGGACAGGTTTCTCTCTGCATGGAATCTCCTACCCAGCATATTGCCTTCGAAACACTGCACAGCAACAAAGTTACTGAAGACTCATAGCCATGATGAGAGGAAGTCAGGAAAGGATGGTATTTTCACATTGGCTCTTTAAGTGTTACAAAATCTTGCACCATGGCAGCTAGTGGCTTTTCCCATCTCATGGCACAAGCTGGCAAATCACACATGCCTGCCAGCAATGCTCCCTTTCACCCTCTCCATGCCAGCTTGACCACACTTCACTTGCACCCAAACTTTGACAAAGGGTAATGGGATTAAATCCTATGAAATCCAAAGGCTGGAAGTTTTTGCTATAGAATGCTTCACACACAGAAAATTCACAGCCAGTAATGCTGAAAAAAAAACCCAAAAAGACCACACAACCACAAACTTCCTCCTTGTAGAGAAAAGGATGCTTCATCCACAACCATGATACAATCAGCACAGCTTGTATTCTGCATCTGGTAAACCCAGGGCCGCAGACAAGAGTGGGTCTGGCAGAAGCCAGAGAGACAGCTGCAGTGCAGGGTAGGGGAAATGATGCAGACGTTTTCTCTGGCTACAGTTGGCACTCCCAGGCCACTGTTTTCTTAAACAGCAGATTTAAGTAACAAAGAAAGAAAAACATGAGTTACGAAAGCTATGAGCCAAGCGCGAATCTCAGGCTGATAAAAAATAAGGTTACTTGGTCCATCCTTGTTTGCAGACTTACAGTAGCATCAAAGGTCCTCTTCAGAGTAAGCAGCTCAAAGATGACACAGCCCACAGCCCAGATATCTGATTTGAAGTTGTATTTCACACCCTGGCAGAGTTCTGGGGACATGTAATATGGAGTTCCCACCAGCTAGAAAAAAGAACATTGAAAAATCAGAAGTGATCCAGCAGCCTTCAATTCAGGAGCTTTGTATCCATCAAATGCATCCCTGCTAGACGCAGCTCTGACACAGCACTGAAGTGACATGGGTGACACACTCCAGCAGCATGCTGGAGGGATGGGAACAACAAGCACATTTCTGCCCTTCTTGTCCACAAGCCTGTGCCTGAGTTTCTCAGAAGATCCTAGACACCTCTCTGCTCAGATCCTGATGTGGTACATACTTCTCAATAGAG
>NW_010190066.1:0-1378 GCF_000695765.1 Mesitornis unicolor
CAGGATAATTGGCGCCCAACGTGGGGCACGAACCCACTGCCCTGGGATTAAGAGTCCCATGCTCTACCGACTGAGCGGAAAATCAGCATCATCCCTTCCACTTCTTCATACGGATACGGGAATAAATCCTGAAATATGATGGGGAGGGAGGCAGAGACATGCAAGGGGGATGAAAACTTACAAATATCCCCTGAAACATAAATAAAACTCATGTTTTTAGATAGAACCGCAGAGGTTTTGTGCCATGTGTTAAAATAACTGATTTTTTTCTTCCCTTAAAATCGTGGACGTTTCGCAGCAGAGAATAAACCCAATCTGAGTCCTTCCCGCAACGGCACAGTTCATGGACGGGGAAGAAACCAAAGGGGAGTGAAACTCCAGTGGTTTCCAGGTTGGTTTTTTGGGATATTACCAAAAAAAAGATGGCCCTGAGGGGGGGTGTTTTTTATTAAGGAACGGGCTCCGCTGCAGCTCGTGTACAATCATAGGAGGAATGATACAAACAGCTCGGGAAAATACCGGGAGGGAATAATGCTTGTGTTTTGGGGGGGGGACACACAAGGGTTTGGTGGCGCTCCCCTGGAGCGGGGGCAACCCCCTTCCAAAAAATAAGGGTAGAAATTAAAGATACAGGAGGTGATTGCAGCAAAGGTGATGTCCACACTGTTAAGCTTTTCCTGCTGTTCCACTTCCCAGAGCTCTGCTCCCAAAAACGCCAGACCTCCTAAAAAAAGGGCTTTTTTTTGGCTATTTACGCATGGATTTCACCCCGTTGCGACCCCAGTTCGCAGCAGGTGACGCCTCCAGGGTTGTTTTTAGGCACTTGTCATTTCCTTGCACTGATTTTTTTTGGCCTTCTGGGCCCCTTTTTTCCTCCCTCTCCCTACCCCCCCCCCCAATAAAAAAGTCAGGGCCTAAATTGCTACTCCAGACCAAATAATTATCAATTATTTTCCCCTTTATGGACAATTTCCCACGTATAAAACGACCAAGAAAACGAATTTCAGCCTGATTTAACGCTTTCCCATGACCGATGATGGCTCCGAAGTATTGAAAGAATTGATTTCACAATTCAAATTTGAATGACACCTTTAAACACAGGCTTAGCAAAACCCCGCCGGAAAAATGTCACCCGCGTAATGGAAAAATGTTTCGCTCCGTTTATTAAAAATATCACTTTTTTTTTTCTTCTTTTTTTTTTTTGAGACTAGAAACAGTAAAGTGTATGAAAAGTTTGTTGTTTTTGTTTTTTTTTTTTTCTTTTAAAATATAAATCCAAGGGAACAAATCTCATAGCAGCAAAAAAAAAGCAGAACAGAGAAAAAAAAAAACCTTAAAAAAAAAACAACCAACCCAACACAGACACAACCTTCCCCAA
>NW_010190066.1:1488-1702 GCF_000695765.1 Mesitornis unicolor
CTGGCCCCCGAGAGCGTAAAAAGGAAGGGGGAGAACAAAAAAAACCCACCAAAAAAATAAGGTTTCCAACACATCCAAAGAGCTTCAACGGTTGGGAATGAACCAGCAACTTTGTCATCCAACCCTGACCGACAGAAAAGCAGATTAGGCAAGAGGAGGGATGGTTATTTGGCAACTAGGGGCAGGAAAAGTCGGCCCACGAGGGATTTCGGCG
>NW_010190066.1:1731-9758 GCF_000695765.1 Mesitornis unicolor
CCCCAAGCTTCACCTTTGCAGCCGAATTTTGGGAAAGGGGACCTAGGATGGGTTTGTGGTTTCGGGAGGGGTTTGCTATTTCGGGAAGGGTTTGCAATTTATTGGGGGGTTTGCAATTTAGTGGGGGGGTTTGCAATTTAGTGAGGGGGTTTGCAGTTTCGGGAGGGATTTGCAATTTCTGGAGGGGTTTGCAGTTTCTGGAAGGGTTTGCAATTTTGGGAGGGGTTTGCAATTCCTTGAAGGATCTGCAGTTTCGGGAGGGGGTTGCAATTTCGGGAGGGGGTTGCAGTTTTGGGAGGGGTTTGCAAACCCTTCCATAAATTGGAATTTCGGGAGGGGTTTGCAGTTTCGGGAGGGGTTTGCAGTTTCGGGAGGGGTTTGCAATTTCTGGAAGGGTTTGCAGTTTCAGGAGGAGTTTTCAATTTCTGGAAGGGTTTTCAATTTCTGGAAGGGTTTGCGGTTTCGGGAGGGGTTTGCACTTCCTTGATTTACCTGGAACACAAAGACTTGCAAGGGCTCGCCTCAAGTGCCATTTTTCCCCATTTCTAACAGATTTCTGCCCATTCCTAACCCCTGCTCCCAGCTGCGCTGGCTGGCCAAAGGACCGAGGGGTAACAGGACCCCTGCTGCGTGACTGACCAACACACAGCACTAAAATCTCACCTGTGCCATCTCAAGAGACGCAGCTTTGCTGGTAATTCTGTTGGGAATTAAATCAACTGCATCAGCAGGATTTAGACCTCCAATTGGATCCCCATCTTTGGTTTTCTAGGATAAACGGGTGAGGGGCAGGGCCAGGCTGCTAACAATTTCTAGTCGGGGATTTAAGTGCTTTGCTACTGTGCAAAACTTCTGCAGAGTTCAGTCTCGGTTTTGGGTTCGAACCAACAGGATTTCTCATGTTCTTCCTACAAAACAAGCATTTCTCTTTCTGGTTTTCTTTCTCCTAACAGCCTGGCTCGTTTCTCCATGTTCTGGAGAAACAAAAGCGTTATCTTTCAATACGTTAATACACAGTTATTCTTTCTTTGTTTTAAATCTTCCTTCTCCGTTTGTAAGTGCAGCTTCCTATTGAAAAGATTGCTTAAAAAAAAACAACCAACAAACAAAAACCAAAATTAAATTAAAAAAAAACAAACAACCACCAAACCTGGAAAGGGAATAATACTTTGGTTCCAGCCCTAGTGCCAAATGATACCGATATGCACCAAAATGTGCAAAGATCTCGTCTCAAACACATAAAGGAAAGGAGCTCGAAGAAGCAGCTTGAGGTTGGCCATACTTCACTCCTATATACTTTGATTTACAACTGTACAGGTCCGTAACAACAGGTCCTTGCCCGCAAAAGGGGCCGGGCTCCACTACCTCCGGCCGGGCAAGTGGACGCCGTTGACCAGAGGCAGGAGGGGAGGCTGGAGTTCAAGTTGCGTTAACAGTGAGAAGTGGTCGGAGGGGATGTGCGGGTGGGGACACCCAGTGATGTTGTTGTCAACCAGCCACTGAGGGTCCAAAGGCCCCAGGACGCCCAGCACGTTCATGTGAGTGTTGGAGTAGAAAATGTAGTCAATCACACCCTGGGGAGAGAGAGAGAAACACCACAGTGAGGACACAGCTCGCTGCCGGCAACCGAATTTAGGGGAGGGACGTGTGCGGCGTCTGCTCTCGTTAAATCACCATCCAGGAGCTTAAAAACACCAGGAAACCACGGGAAAGCATCCAGCGAGTGTAGGAACCCGTAGTGACACCTTTTACAGCCAAAATTAAGGCAGGGTCCTGGGGAGCCCAGGCCAATGCCCGCCACGTGGGAGAAATCGCTGCTTACTTTGAAATCGAAGGTGTAATTGGTGTAAGGCATCAAGTTGTTCTCGTAGGCGCTCTTCAGCTGGAAGCCGTGCGTGATCCTGCCTTCCGAAGCCCCGTTCTTCCCGTTGCCGCTGAAGTTCATCAGACACTCGTTGTAACGCAGCTCCTTGAAGTCCTTGTGGTTGTCGGCCACTATGCCGTTGCTTAAGTACTCCACTACACCTGCAAGTAAAGGAAAGGGGTCAGGGAGCTGCTTTAACACGCAACGTTCGGGGAATTTTGGCCTTGGAGTTGAAATCTCAAATAGCAAGAGGATATCCAATGAAATCAGAAAAGAGTTTTCCACTTAAGGGTAATTCTGACACACAGCCAGGGAGCAGAGGCTCCCCACAAGGTTTTCTCTTATAAAGATGCTGGAGGGAGTGGAGCATCTCCTGCTGAGGGAGCTGGGGCTCTTGAGCTTGGAGCAGAGGAGACTGAGGGGTGCCCTCATTCCTGGGGATCCATTGGGAAAGGGCAGTGTCAGGAGGAAGGAGCCAGGCTCTGCTCTGGGATGGCCAATGGCAGGACAAGGGGCAATGGTCCCAAGCAGGAGCACAGGAGGTTCAAGCTGAAGATGAGGCCAAAGTTTGTGAGTGTGAGGGTTATGGAGCATGGCCCAGGCTGCCCAGAGAGGTTGTGGAGTCTCCTTGTGTGGAGACCCCCAAAGCCCTGGCCGTGTTCCTGTGTGAGTGCTCTGGTGATCCTGCTGTGGCAGGGGTTGCACTGGGGGAGCTTTCCAGGTCCCTTCCAACTCCTCATACTTTGTGATTCTGTGATTCCAGTGGTTTTAACATCATTTTTTGAGGCTCATGGTGAAATCACTGTATGTGTGTAGTGGTAAATATGTGACAGAGGGTGCCAGAGAGGCAGCTTTTGTGCACGTACCTATTACAGTACAGAATGCTTTAACTACTAAAGCAAGCCGGTTTCCTCAAAAAGTTTTCATGTTATATCAATTTATTTAAGACCTATTTGTGCTTTTCTACATCTTTTTAGGCATGACAGACCTTTCTGGAGCATGCAACTGCTGACAGAAAGCAGTGTGCTCAACCAGAGGATCTGGATTCTCTTCAGTTGATTTCCAGCTGTTATTAAGAAAGCTTTCACCCAGACCCAGGGAAGCACAAACCACCCCATCACCCTCAGAGGAAAAGAGGATTTTCTCAAAAAGGTAAGGTAAAAAATCAGCCAAAATCAGCCTTACCTGAATCAGGCAATGAGTTGAGATCCGCACACAGCACCAAAGGGATAGAGTTGGGATCTGCTGCTGGGCTACTGGGCCTGCTGGAGGCTTTCTCCAGGATGTTCTTCAGTTCCGAGACAAACATCATGGTCTGAATGAGTTTCACGTCGGAGTATTCGGGGTCCCAGTGCATGTGGGCATTGGCCACAATCAGCAGCTGCTTGTCCACATGAAGAGATTTCATACCTGGAGGAAAAAATATGTATTTTTATCAGAGAAAGGCTGCTTGTGTGAATGCAGCAGATATTCCCCACGTGGTCAGGGTGCAGTGAAGAACTCCACGTCAAGCAGATGCCTGTTGCAGGAAAAAAGGCATCACCTGAACCCCACTTCTAAATCAGCAGCATTTATATAATAATACATGACTAAATCTCTTCAATATAGGACAGAAAGAGCCAGAATCCAGTTGCTGGACAAACACTACAGCTGCTTGTAGTATTTATTTGAGAAACAGCACGCTGAACGACGAGGCATAAAGTCCCAGGCAGCTTCTTCCACTCCTGAGATGCAGATATCCTGCTGCTTTTGAAGGTTACACTGGAAGCAAGCGATCACAAAACCAGACACGCAGACAGAGCAGGGTGGCAGCCTGAAGCATTTTGAATTTGCCTGCTGAATCTGATCAAGCTTAATGAAAATGTGACAGTCAGTCAATCAGGCAGCATCAAAAGATACCCGGTAATCTCGTTCTTCCGCATCGAGACGTTAGCGCTGGGGGAGGATGGAGGGATTCAATCACAGAGGGTGGGGAAAGAGAGTTGAAAATAGAAGTTTTCATTAACAACAACTATGGGTAAGGGCGCACGCATGCAAACACACTGACCTTGGAAAAGCTCAGTTCTCCGAGTGTAATTTGGCAGAGTAAGTCAGGAGGGAGAAAAGTTTGAGAGGAGAAAGCTAAATATTGGGCATCTGGATGGGAGTGCAAGCAGCCCATGAAATCACGTCATTTGTGTCCTGTCCTAGCCACATTTTAAATAACCCCTAAATAATGGGCTATTATTTCGAGAATAACCCCATGGACGCTACAGACTTGGGGACGAGTGGCTGGAAAGGGCCTGGGGTGTTGGTGGACAGCAATGCCCATGAGCCAGCAATGTGCCCTTGAGCCAAGAAGGCCAATGCCATCCTGGGGTGGATGAGAAGGGGTGGTTGGAGGGCAGAGAGGTTCTCCTGCCCCTCTGCTCTGCCCTGCTCACACCACAGCTGCAATCTTGGGTCCAGTGCTGGGCCCTCAGCTCCAGAAGGACAGGAACTGCTTGAAAGAGTCCAGCAGGGCCACAGAGATGCTGGAGGGAGTGGAGCATCTCCTGCTGAGGAGCGGCTGAGGGAGCTGGGGCTCTTGAGCTTGGAGCAGAGGAGCCTGAGGGGTGCCCTCATTCCTGGGGATCCATTTGGAAAGGGCAGTGTCAGGAGGAAGGAGCCAGGCTCTGCTCTGGGATGGCCAATGCCAGGACAAGGGGCAATGGTCCCAAGCTGGAGCACAGGAGGTTCAAGCTGAAGAGGAGGCCAAAGTTTGTGAGTGTGAGGGTTCTGGAGCATGGCCCAGGCTGCCCAGAGAGGTTGTGGAGTGTCCTTGTGTGGAGACACCCAAAGCCCTGGCCGTGTTCCTGTGTGACTGCTCTGGTGATCCTGCTGTGGCAGGGGTTGCACTGGGGGAGCTTTCCCGGTCCCTTCCCACTCCTGACATTCTGTGAAATTAGCACAGCAAACAGCACTTGCTCATCTGTGAGTATTTGGTTGTCACCACCAATGGCAATAAAACCCTAGAGCGCCGCGTTACCCAGGTGGGTGATCAATAGAGCGCCGCAGCCGTACTCACTTGCTCCAAACAGTTCCTTGTGCACCTCCAGCACCACGGCCACGCCGATGTTGTCCTTCGTCATCACTCTGTTCAGCATCGCTTCCGACCCTTCCGAGTTGGCCATCGCCACCTGGTTGAACTCCACCGTGTGCTTCTGCACCAGCGTGAATCTGATTCAGGAAAGAGAAGCGCGTGTGAACGCACGGTCGTGGACAAGGTAAGGCAGCACGTTTCTCTTGTTCTCTAGTTTTATAAAGCAATAAGAGTCCTAAGAAATATCCCCCTGGTCAGGGTAGGGCTCTTGGTCTGGCAAATGAGAGATTCTCCTTGGAGATGAGCTACCTGGGCTTTAGGAAATGGTTATTTGGCTCAGCACAGCACTCTGAGGAGACTCGGAGGTTATCGCACCTCCTCAGGAGCGTTCTTGGTAAAACATTAAGATGAGGTGGTAATTAAAGGTTTGTCTTTTACTATGGGGAAATGCATTATTAAAAATCTTTCCAGCCAGTAGCTACCACTACTTGTTTGGGGAAATTGGTTCGTCAATCCTTTCCAGCCTTAGGATGCCTGAAAACGCTTTGCTTCAGGACAAAGTGAAGGGTACAAATTGAAAGGGGCGTTGTAAGAAAATTAAAAGGGAGTATTATTAATCTCCTGGTTTTTACCTGCGAGGGTCACAGCGTAATAACCAGTTCTCTCTACACCCTTGTCAGTATCAAGGCTGAAAGGTCTGAAAACCATCAGTTGTTTGTTTCCACAGACTCCCTGTATTCAAAATCAGTCAGGTTGTTTTCACACCTGATCTGAAAGGTGTAGTTTTGTTTGTGGAAGCAATGAAAGCTCTGAGCAGGAGCTTTGTGCAACTTCCATTCTAATTCCTGAACACTGGTCCGAGGGAATACTCAGAGGGATACTCGGTGTGGTACAACGTGGGCCTCACGAGCAGTTTACACAAATGAGAAGCCCCTCTCCAATATTTTGATGACTTTTTGCAGCAGAACCGTTTGGATCAGGTGTTGCAAATAGTCCAAAAAACCAGTCCAAAAGCTGCTCCTGCCCCTTACTTTTCGGTCTTGAAGAATATTGCACAGCCATCCACATGCTTCCTCTCCTGCTCAGACATGATTTTGGCACGTGACTTTGGAGAAAAGAACCCGTCGTACCCTCGCTCTTTCAAGGCTGGCAGGAACAGGGTGAAGTATTGCTCGGTTTCCACCTCCTGCAATGGAACACAAACACTTTGGGCTCACAAAGCGAACTCAACCCTTCCTGTGGCTGCATGGCAACCTGTCCCTGCCTTGGCTTGCACTTGGCAGCTCTCATCAAAGAGAAAAGCTTCTGTTTGCACAAGTCACGTCATTTCCTTGATTAGCAGCCTGCTGGACACAGGTTTGCATTCCTGAATATCCTGGCATCACCCCAGAAGGGTAAGTGATAGGTGTATTTTGAATAGCAGATCAGGCTAAAGCTTCTGAGAGACTGATAGATCTCCTGCAGCAATTAATATTTAACCCGGAGAGCCCTTTCACACAAGGGTCTCTCGCTGCTCTGTGACATTACATTTTCTTTGTAGTAACATTTGGTCTCAAGAGGTTTTTAGAGGTTGGTATCTTGAGGTTTTCAGACCAAGGTAACTACTCCCTTCTTGTGCAAGCTTCTTACTGACCAGAACTTGAGCAGTTTAAAGGCAGAAGTATTCTAAACAGCTGCAATAGATTTCTAATAACGCAGCAGGATACACATACCGATCACAATCGATATTTAACTTTGAATGTGAGAGTCCCCTTGCTTTCCAGTGAGGTTATTTTTGAGGCTTGAACTTCTGCACCAAGCAAGAATGGACCAGGAGCAGTGGCACTTGGGGATACAGCAGTCTACGTTCTCCCCTTCTGCATCCAGAAGGAGTATATTTAGGATGCTTACCTGAGAGGCAAAACCCCCAGATCTTCTAATACGAATTATCTACTCATTTAGCTAATTTTATCTCACTTATTTTGTCTCACTCTATAAAACACAAGCCAGGATGTGGACGAGGAGCGGCGCACACAGCTTGTATTGGTAAGCCCCAGAATTTGTTAGCAAGCAGGCAAAGACGGTGTTTATTTCTAAAGGTGGAAGTGAACGTTTCTGATAAAAAGTAGAGTTATTTCCTGCTTACCTGAAGACTGATGATGTCTGCATCGCAGTTGACGATTTCTTCCATGATTCCCTTTTTCCTGTACTCCCAATTGAGCGCCCAAGACGGGCAGTAGCCATAGAGCTGCCGGGTGGCGTATTTATCACACAAGACATTGTAACACATAACTGTGAATGAAGCTAGGAGGGTAGAAAAAAGACAAAAGGGAAAGGTCATCAACCTCTGATGCTAACAAATAAACTTATTCAAGCCAAAGTAGTGCATCTTACGTGGTCTGTTCTGCAGGGCCTACTGAACACAAGTCAGTGTGGTTACTGCACTGAGCGTTTTAAACGAGCAGGAGTGAAAAAGGCGCTGCTGAGGCAGCAGTTACCACATAAGGATAAACTCGTTGCTACCAAAACGAGAGGGCATCATGAGCGGGACAAAGCAAAAAGCAAAGCCAAGCTGCTAAAGAAGCTGTTACCGTGGCAGGACGCCACAGCATCAGAGGGAAATGCTGCCTGGGAAGGCTACATTTGAGGCAGTCTGGTGCCAAAAATGTTTGTGTAATTTTCCTAGCACCTGTACAACATTTTAAAGTTGTATTTCTAACAAGTTCAAGTGGGGAAAGAGGGGCCTGGGTGAGGGCAGGGAAGAGAAAGAGACATGAAGTCAGCAATCAGCAAGCTGTGTTTTTTATACCCACAGTCAAAGAAGATTTCCACTATTTAGTTATTTCAGTTTCCTAACAACAACCAACTGGCTTATTACAGTTTCCACTGTGAAATACCCCACTTGACGCAGTACCCTCTAACGACTTCTGAATTCTGCTTCTGCTTAGCAAGTCTGAACTGAAAAATAAAGCCCAAATCCGTAAAACTCCACCGAGATACTGATCTGTAAGGGACTTGGGAACAGAAATGCAGAACTTAATGTTGTGGTGGCTCACAGGGCTTTTGGCATTTCTCCTGTTTCTTCCTATTTTTTCCTGGCTTGCTACCTTTTATATATATATA
>NW_010190067.1:0-38202 GCF_000695765.1 Mesitornis unicolor
GCCAGGCAAGGCCAGGGCCGCGCCACCCACAGCTGGGGCCGCACGGGTCAGGGCTAGTGCCAGAGAGAGAGCAGGCATGTCCTGCACTCCCCTTAAATACATAAATTCGAAGGGGAGCTGATTGGCTTGTCCCTGGACAGAGGTGGGTCTGACAAAGGCAAAGGGGGAGCTTTTCAGGTAGCTTCTTAAAGGGCCATCTCCATAGCCCTTTCCCCATTACCAAAGACAACCAAAAACCCCCTCACAGAAAACCCAATACATATACACAACATTTTCTCTAGAAATTTCAATGTTAGCGAACAGTTAATAGATGACTTTTTTGATTCTCTGAAGAAAAACTTAAAAATTGAAGCTCTTGCAAATAGAGGCTTTTTTTTAACAAGTATGACAAGCCTGTCATAGCATTGAAGTGTACTTATTGCATAGAGTCTTCTAACTGGAAAGAGCATGCCTATTTTTCTTTTTTTCAGGAGACAATGCCATTAAGAGTTTGGCCCAGCAAGGGCAAAGTAGTGTGGATACAGTTCATAGATTCTTCACCTTCTTAGTATGTTTTATAATACATGTAGTTTACATGAACCATACAAATTTCTGTGAAGTGCCAGTTCTGTCTAATAGGATGAACAATCCTACTGGTCTAAATATTTAGCTTAGCAACATTAAATCTTACTGTTCTGTGAAGGAAAATAAGCTCACAAGAGTTACCAGATGGGTAGATGTGACACTAGAACCTCCAACCGTATGGATGAAGAGTAAAGTATGAAAACCAAAATTATCATTCAGATAATCAGCACCTGTTTTCTCAATGATGTCAAGTTTCACCTTGTGCAGAGACCATGTACCTTATTGTATTCTCATAAACATTTGTTTATAAATTGTGGTATTAAACACAACAGTTACACTGGATAAGAGCACATGAGGTGGGTTCATGCCTCGCACTCAATTCTGGTGCTATGAGAAAAAGAAATAAGGAAACACACATGAAAGTCATCAACTCATGAGTGTATTTGCAGGTAATGGCTTTATCTGTACATAAAGCCAGAAGAATAACTCAAAACAGGTTAGTTATGTTTTGTGTAAAAACAGCCACCTTTTTTTGTTGTGTTTGCATTCCAGTCTCATGGGGCGGGGGGGGGAGGGGAAAGGCTTCTCTCAAAATACATTTTCACTGTGGAATGAAAAAAGTTATAGAAATACCCAAAGGAGTGGAATTCTGAGCTGATAAATTCATATGATGGTGTGAAATGCTGTCTGGGAGAAACACTGAAGGACTAGTTCCCCCAAATACTTTGCTAAGAAGCCTCATTCGAGGCTCCCCTTTCTTCATGAGGCAGTTTCTTTTCAAGCTCAGGCTTTCGTGTATGGTCCTGGCCTGAGCTATGTTGCAGCAGCCTTACAGATATGGCCATGCCTGGCCATGTACATCCTTGATCCAGTCACTGATAGCAATTCACATATTTGGCTTCCAAGTTTGACCTCAGACTTGCCTCATCACAATAGACTCATCTGGAAATTGCATGTTTTTGCAGACTTTCCAGCATTGGAGTTTTCAAAACTCAGGTGGACAAGACACTAAACAAGCTAATCTAATTTTCTAGTTAACCCTCTTTTGAGTAGGATTTTAGATGAGCTGACTTCCGGAGAAGTCACTAGATTACTTCTAAATTTTTTAAAGCTAGGATCACATGACATTACGCTCTTGGAAAGAGTATAAAATAGCTTGAATATAGCCCTATACTGTGGTTGTTGTGCAATGGTTGAACAGATTACAGTATTTGAGAGGTAACAACAATTTCAAAAGGTAGAATGAAGTGCACAAAAGAAAAAAGACCCAAACTGTTTCTACTGTCTTGCTTCATGTCTTGGGAAAATTGCGGTGCCACTTGTGATCTAATTATTCCTGGTTCCTTTTGGAAATCATGCTTTTAGCACCTTTTCTCTTGTTCCAGTACAGAGACCACAGCTGTGATGGGCTTACATAAAGATTGTGTGGCTACAAAATTGTCACAGGCAGGTTGAGTGTGCTACAGACCCACTAATTGTTAGTGGTAACTTTCCTTCTGCTCTGTCTGCTCTGTCAGTAGGGATCTAGTTTTCTGAAGAAAGGGGAAATAAATTTTATTCTCTTAATTACTTTGAAACTGAATAGCTAGAAAATCTTGTTCTAAGACAGCAACAGAGACCTAGAAGTCAGAATTGTAATAATATAATCACAAGTGTGTCAACATAAGCCAATGAAACAAACAAGAATCACACCTGAATGAGATAAATATTTATGTAACATTCACATTGACAAGAAACAAACTAGAGGGGAAAACCTGCATATTTTCTTTTCTTTGCAAATTAGCCTAATTCAGGTAATTGTAATTTCCATAATTTGCTACATTTCCAGGTTTTAACAGTAATTGCTTAAGGATGCTGACAGCAACAGGTAAAATATATCATTATTATGCAAAAGGAATCTATGTTTCCATATTAATAACAAAATTTATCAAATTAAGTGAGTCCTTTTTTGGATGATGGATAATGAAGATCAGTGACATTATGTCTCTAATTAATTATCTCAGTATACTTCTGGCTGATATCAAAGCTCCTAGCAACAGTGTGTTTATGTCACTGGACTGTTATCACTGCATATCCCACTAGAGTTGCTGAGCAGTTCAATGTAATACTGCTGTGTCCTTGATCATCTAATTACATTAAATATTTTCCTATTTTCTATGTTCAGTAAATCAAGCATTTTTTGAAAGTAATTTTTCTTTTAATAGTAAAATAGTTTAACAAAGGTGAATTCCCTTAGGCCATTAATTTAATGTTAATCAAATTGTAATTACGTTTCAATTTTAGCTGTAATTTGCCATCATTTAAATAAACACAGGACAGATTTGCCAGCATGGTGATTCTGTAAGATGGGAACTGCACCAAATGGCTTCTGTCTCCTCTTCATTTTGAACAACTTTTTTAGAACAAAAGATATTTAAAACTCTGGTAAATACCAGAGATTTTTGGTTCTTATAATGATCTTTCTATTGAGTATTTTGGTCCTGATATGTTGATTTTATAAATAATAGAAGTGCAGTGTAAAAATCAGAGGATTTTTAAATCTTGCTCTATGGGTGGAACCGTGGATGAAACAATTGTTTAGGTGAAGGAGATACAGACCTTATTCTTGGCTTTCAAGTGGTCTCCTCTGTTGCCTTCACTAAAGTTCTACATCATTGTATCTATCTCCATTTCTTTTCAATTTTATTTAAGTGTTAGCATAAATCATAAACCCCCTGTTTGCTGGGGTGACTGTTTTTTGAAAATCCTGCTGTGGGATTTTCTAATTGATCCTAGTAGAAAATTCTTAAGTGGTCATACTGAAAGAATACGTTTGTTCATTTACAACTGCAAAGTGTTTATGGTACATTTTGGTAAAATAGACTGCTGAATACATTTATGAGTTTAAAACAACATTATTACAGATAGGCACAGAATTAAAAAGTAATTTTGACACACACCAGCATTCTAGGATAAATTCTAACAGCTCCTTAAAATTTGTACTCCACCTTGGTGGAAGAAGTATGAAGTGGGATCTTATTCCTATGAACTGCAGGATCAGATTTTTTCTGTCACACTCTACACTTGCTGTTACTTCACTCTACATTGCATTTGAAATTTCTTACATAAGTATGTTCTATGTACATTGAATGTTTTTTTCTGTTTTCATTGCTATCTCTTCATCTTATTTTACACAGGAGTTTCTATTCTTATAATCACCAGTAACCACCAGTTATAAAGGGCTGCTATTCTTTTAGAACAAACATATCACTTAGTCTTGTGTGGGATTAATCTATTCAGAAGTTTCTCACAGATTAGGTAATCAGATACCAAAGATATTAACAGATAAACACATTCTAATGCTATTTTTATTAGAGTGTGTGGTACTTGAGGCAGCAAAAAGAGTTGTGGTATGCATTGCTACTTAAAATGGTCAAAAAGGGATGTGAGCAACAGAGTGTGACTGGTGGCATTGAACCCTGTTCTCCATGGTGGACATGCTTGGCTCTGATACGAACTACTGATCCACATTTAAATGCTATTTCATGAGTGGCACTTAAACATTAAGGTATTAAGGTCCTTGGAGCAGATTTCTTTGAAATCCTTAAGGTTCAGTTTTCAGAATTGACCCGTGGTCATAATGTGAGCAGCAATACCAAGCAGTTCTGTCTGGCCCTTTTCTGGGATAGAAATATATGGAGGTAGGCTGAGACTACTGAACACAGTCCACATTGATTTATTGTTAGTAAATGGCAGAACTTGCTGAAAGTTAACACTGGATTATTTTCTATCTTTTCAAACTTTAATTACACTAATAATCAATGAATAAAACTAAGGGGGGGGGGGAACAGAAAAAAACAAATAAACAAACAAAAAAACCCAACCCAAACCACAGCCAAATTTCTATGACATCTCCAGAAAAGCTCACAGCTATTTTATATGCCACTTCAAGATATCCGAACTAGTCATCTAACCTTGCAAGCTTCTGCGTTGCATTATCAACCACTTAAGCCATTCGTCCTTTCTGAAAGCGGTAAGACATTTGAAGAGTATATTACAGGTAATGACAATAGGCAATGTACAGATTTCACTCATTTCATTCAGTATTCAGTCCTGATTACATGTGAGTTCTCATGAAGACAGACTACAGATACTCTTTTTTTTGTCTCCTTTTGTGTATTGGGCTTTCTGTAAGGGGTTTTGGTTTGTGGTTTTTTTGGTAGCAGGGGAAAGCTATGGAGATAGCCCTCTAAGAACCTGCTAGAAGCAACCTAGCTCAAACATTTGTCCCCACCTCTGATGGCGGCCAAGCCAATCAGTACCTCTGTGAATTTATGTATTTAAGAGAGGCAAAGTGCATGTCTCACCCTCTCTTGCCCCAGTCCCAACCAGTGTGGCCCTGGGTGTGGGTGGTATAAGCCTGGCCGAGCCTGGCTGGGCCAGGCTGGGCCCAACTTAAGCTCAAGCCTCACTGCAGCTCCAGCTCATGAGAGAACCAGGAACTCTTCAAGAACCAGCAGAATAAACCTGCATTAGAGAAAAAAGAGTAGGATGTGAGGAGAACAACTGTGCAGACACCAAGGTTGGTGAAGAAAAGAGGAGAGGGGGGAGTAGGAGGCGTGCAGAGCTGAGGAGGTGAGAGCACAGGTTGACCCACTGACAAGCCTGTGGAGGTTCAATGGTGGCTGCCCCTGAAAGGCTGTGACTGCATGGGAAATGTGTGCTGAAGGCCGGCACCATATGAAAGGGAACCCCACACTGGAGCAGTTCATGATGAAAGAACTGCAGCTGTAGGCAGATCAACATTGGAGTTTTGTGGAGGACTTTTCTCCTGTGAGAAGGGTGCCACATGAAAGAAGAGGAAGAGTGGGAAGAGTCCTCCCCACCACCTGAAGAGGAAGGAGCAGCAGAGACTGAATGGGATAAAATGACTGCAGCCCCCATTCTCATCCCCTTGCGCTTCTGGGCAGAATGGAGGAGGTAAAGAAATCAGGAACAAAACTGAGACTGAGGAAGGGAGGGCTGGAGGGAGTTGTTGACTCTTAGTTCTGGTTGTTTCTCTTGCTCTTCGTTTCTGATGCTGCTGGTAACAAATTAAATTTGCTTTGTTTTTCTCCCTATGATGAGTCTGTCTTTTGCTCATGACCATAAGTGGTGAGCAAAACCCCCCCCCCCAAGTCCTTTGCTTTTGTCTAGGCCCTTTTGTGTACAATGTAGTGCTGAGTTGCCCACTGGGCTTAAACCAAGACATTCTAATCCAGAAAATATCCACAAATTCCTATAATAAAACTTAATGTTTATGGACTTCAGCAAATGGGTATAAAATAAAGTCCATTTCCTGACATTATTTATTGAACAGGGCTGGAGATGTATAAAATACTCTACTACTTCAGTGAGGAGGTAAAAAAAAAAAAAAAAAAAGAAAAACAGAGGAAAGAACTTGAATAGAATTAGATGCAGATAGTGCCACAGAGAAAATTATCCTAAAAAGGTACAGGAAAGACTGTGCTCAGTGAGGAAATCATAGCTTCTTTTTTAAGCCTGATTAATTCCACCCATTATATACTGAAAAAGTTACAATGTTAACATAACTTTATTGGCTTAGAGTGGGTAAGCAGAAGTTTCAATGTTTCCCTTGAACTGATTTCCTATCTAGGGATTTATATTCTTCTGTAATGATTCATTGTCCATGGATGCTGTTTGTCTGCCTTAAAAACTAGTTCTAGGAGATAAATCCCTTTGAAACTTAAATCGTAGAATCATAGTCATAGAATGATTTAAGATGAAAGGGACCTTTCAAGTCTAAATCTACCTTCTGGATATGACTATCCAACCAATTCCTTATCCCCTCAACAGATCACTCATCAAATCAATGTGCGCTTGCAGCCCAGAAGGCCAGCCATATCCTGGGCTGCATCCAACAAAGTGTGGCCAGCAGATTGAGGAACGTGATTCTGTGTCTCTACTCTGCTCTCCTGAGATCCCACCTGGAGTACTATGTTCAGTTCTGGGGCCCTCAACATAAAACGGGCATTGAGCTATTGGAGCAGGTCCAGAGGAGGGCCACAATGATGATCAGAGGGCTGTAGCACCTTCCCTACAAGGACTGGCTGCAAGAGTTGTGGTTGTTCAGCCTGGAGAAGAGAAGGCTCTGGGGGGACCATATTGCAATCTTCCAGTTCCTGAAGGAGTCCTATGGGAAAGCCAGGGAGGAACTTTTTACAAGGGCAGGTAGTGATAGAATGAGAGGGAATGGTTTTAAACTGGAAGAGGGTAGATTTAGACTAGACATTAGAAAGAAATTCTTTACTGTGAGGGTGATGAGACACTGTAACAGGTTGCCCAGGGAAGTTGTGGATGCCCTGTTCCTTTAAATGTTCAAGGCTAGGTTGGACAGGGCTTTGAGCAACCTGGTCTAGTGGGAGGTGTCCCTGCCATGGGGTTGAAGTAAATGATCTTTAAGGTCCCTTCCAACCTAAACTATTCTAGGATTCTAAATCCATATTTCTCCAATTTAGAAAGAAGGATGTTGTGAGGAACATTGTCAAATGCCTTACAGTTGTCCAGATAGCTGGCATCTATTGTTCTTCCCTTGTCCACTGATGTAGTCACTCCATCACAGAAGGCCAATAGGTTGGTCAGGCAAGACTTTTCCTTCTTGAAGTCATGGTGGCTGTTTCAAATCACCTCTGTGTGCCTTAGCATAGCTTCTAGGAGGATCTGTTCCATGATGTTCCCAGGCATAGGCGTGAGGCTGATAGGTTGGTAGTTCCCAGAGTCCTCCTTTCTACCCTTTTTGAATATGGGCACAAGGTTTCCATTTTTCCCGGTCACCAGGGACTTCATCTGACTGCCATGACTTTTCAGATATCATAGACAGTGGCTTGGAAACTACATCAGCCAATTCCCTCAGGACTCTGGAGTGCATCTCATCAGGTTTTGTAGACTTATGTGTGTTTAAGTTCCTTAGATGGTCACAAACCTGATAGTCTCTTACAGTGGGAGGGGCTTTGCTCCCCCAGTCTCTTTCTTGCAGTCCATCCACTTGAGAGGTGTGGGAAGAGCTGTTGCCAGTGAAGACTGAGGCAAAAAATTTGTTGGATACCTCAGCCTTATTCTTTTCTGTTGTTACCAGTTTCCCATTTCTGTTGTCTCATTATTTTACTTTGATATATGAATAGTTTGACTCCTTGGTTAGCTAGGTAGATCACCAAATGTCCTGTCTATATTAGAATAGCTACTAATTTCAGGATATAAAATGTAAACTCATAGACATTTCATATTCATATTTTGTTAAAATGAATTACACTATATATAATTTATACATAGCTCTCACTAAAACAGAAGCTACCAATATTTAAATGCATTGACAGGAAAAAAACTAACAAACCCAAAAAACTCCAAAGACCTGTAACTGACAAAACAGTTAAAATAATAACAGGCATTAAAATTTTTACTAATGAAATACAGAAGTTAAATTCTACTACGATGGAGTCTAATAGCACCCAGAAATGAAACTCTTTCTGAGAAGCAGAGAGACACAGCTCATAGCACTTTGTGACAGGAATCAAGGGGCAGTACCTTGTAGTGCACATATTTGTTAACCCTGAAAAACAGACTTCTCACTAGTGAAAACTCTGTAGCAATCCTTCTGCTTAGAATGCTTGCAGTTCTGCTGTCGAAGCACAGAAAAATAACTTCACATTCCCTTCTAGGATATGGTTAGAATTTTTGTAATAACAAATTGGATTCACATAGTCCCTGATATTCATTGAAATGTCTTCATGATAACCTGGTGAAACAGATTAATAAGTGCTTAATAAAGTTAAATAGAGGTGTGATTGTTTTGTTTCCCATTTTATTCATTAATATGTTGCGAATAACTTCTGCATACTCTTACATTTTGTTAGTGAAATTTCTCTTCCATTTATCTGTGTAGATACAAATACTGATAGTTTAGGCAAGTCGAACCATTGAATTTAGCACACAGTTAAAACCAAAGTGTGTGATTAAAGAATTATAAATATTTGTGACTTAGGATTAATATAGTGTCTGTGAAAAGAGGCACATTGACAAAGAAAGCAATAATTTAACAAATGAGCAGTAAATTAAATACACAATATTTTTACAACTAAAAGGAGTAAGAGAATATATGTTTTAATCTTGATGAAAACTCATTTGCCTCATTTAAATGATTACACAGAAGAATGCATTGCATTTCATCATGTTATGAGTCATTTCTTATGAAGAGTATTTCTAGACTTCCTCTACAACAATTTTTACAATATTCCGTCACATCTGTTAGTGTAATTTCCACTATAGCTAAATCCACCAGAATACTATTTTAATGAATAAATATGATGTCAAACTAGGAAAATATTGCTGGTAGTAATCTTTAAACAATTATTTTATTGTCATAAGGTCTCTAATATTATGTATCATAAATGACCTCTTCATTTGTTAGTTTTAATTTACTTTCTTTTCACAATTATTTTCCAGACTTGATAGTAGCCCTAAGTGATGCTCTCTGCATCAAATATCTCTGATATTTATGCTTCCACTCCTGCTCGGCTGGAAGGCCTATCTCTGCACAGTAAATTTCATCCTAATAGCACACACTGTTTCCCTCACTTCCGCTGTTCACTTGGCATGTCATAGATTGCCAATCAGTGGATTTTTTGTTTTGTTGGTTTTTTTCCCCACTTAATACTTTTATCAGCCTGTGTAATCTGAATTTTCAAGCAATATACCATAATTTAGTCCCCCATAAAATGTTTCTGATTTTTTGTGTACTAAGTATTAGCAGGCCTGATTGGTGCAAATTCATCTTCTGCTTGCATAATTATATTTTTTCCCCTTCATCAAAAGAGAGAACTTTTCCAGTAGTGCACTGGCCAATTCTTTAAAATGCTGAATGCCATGTAAAAAGGTAAGCAGTCCTCTCTTACCTTGGAATCACAGATATTGACTGACAACACATCCTGAAAGATGAGACACTAATTAAAAGGAAATATTATGCTGTTTATTCTATTTTAAATACCGAGTACTCGCCAAAGGAAACAACACATTTCAGTCAAAAAGTCTTTTCACAGTTCTGATACAGCTTATATTGTCTCCTCCTTTAATTCATCTTTGAATTGTACTGTATCCATAACATCAGTCAGACTATTCTTAAATCATTCAAGGACATCCTTGCAAGTGCAAGAGTCTCAGCAGACTCGTCTCTTTTTATGGTTTTGCTGTAAAAGGGTATTGTAACATTTTCCTATTTGTCTCATTCAAGCAGTTCTTTCCCATACCATGAACAAAGAAGCAGTGAGAAAATGGCTGTAGCCATGTATGATTGAGAAAAGTTGATACCAACACTCTTGGGGCTGCTGTACTTCAAAGGATTTGAAAGTTTGTTTTGATAAATGATAAAGGGACCAAAGTTCAAGTTTTTTGATCAAAGACACAAAAAAAGGGTATCTTCTGATAAGCTTCACTTGTTAGCTACGGACTGTGTGCGCTCAGACTGTCAAACTTGCCAGCGTGGCTTAGCTGGATAAGAAAATGAGTGACATAAAGAAAATAAGGGCCACAAAAAAAGTCAGATGAGAAATATATGAGCACTTGTCAATGGTGGGAATCACAGGAGAACTGAGTCTGCTTTGGTATGCCTGATTTTTACAAGAAGTATTTCATAGGCATGAACCACACAAAATGCATTACTTGTAGTGTCCCTAAACTAGTAATGCTTGCCTACAAAAGGGGAGAGTAACCCTACAGAGAAGTTGCGGAATGGAATATTATAATTACGTATGCAGAAGATGAATTTGCACCAATCATGCCTGCTAATATTTAGTGCACAAAAAATCAGAGAAAAACATTTTATGGGCACCTAAACCTGCATATATTCTCTTCAATGAACTCTTTATTTTTTCTGCAGGTACCACAGAGCACCGAGATTTTAAATTTATTTTGCAAATCAGAGGATCACAGCAAAATTCAGCCTGCAAAAGACCTACAAAAGTCATCTGGTCTCACCTCCTGCTCAATGTACATTTAATTTCAAAGTTGGATCACTGCATGCGCTCCAGCCCCTTTACCACCTTGGTAGCTCTTCAGTGGACTTTCTCCAGATTATCAGCAACTTTCTTCTGCAGAGTCACCCAAAACTGGATCTGATACTCCATGTACAGCTTTGTAAGTGTTGTATAAGGAGAAATATCCACCCCTTTTTGACTTGCTTGTCGCACTCTTTCTGATGAAACCCAGTATGCTGTTACTGTTTGTCCCCAGATGGTGCCATGTAAGGGGAGGAAGATATCCTCTCTGACAGCCCTGGCATCCCTCTTTGCCCAATTTTCACCCATTTATGCTCTTCCTCACTCCAGAAATTAAGTAATTGCCCATTGAAACTTAAACTACTCTTTTTCCTAGGGTACCATCAGGAAGGGTGGCACATGTAAGAAATCACTAATGAACCTGACACTTAAATCTAAACACCTGTAATGTAGAAGTATAGAAATGCAAGCTGTGATGACAAAGATCTTCCCTGAATGACAGACTGTGTTTTCTGACTGAACCTTTTGAAATTATTCATCTCCGTAGGGGTGACTGATTTTATTGTGCACCCTTATCTGCACCAGCAGCTACCTCTGTGGGGCTGATCTTTAATTTTATTTCATTTCCCATTTGTTGTGATGTAAAGTAGCTGGCTAACTAGCAACCAAAAGAACTATTCTGCTAAAACCATCTTTCATTTGTTAAGCTTGCTACAGAATCTACCTTCTGTCATGTTTTAGATACCGTAAATATAATATGGATATAAAAATAAGAAGTGCAATATTTAGCATGTTCTTTGCAATATAGATATATTTTTTCTGTTTGTTCTGTAGTCTTTTAGACACTAGAAATGGTCCTGTAGTTTCCTTTTAAAATGTGTAATGATCATGCATTCTTGGCATGGTCCTCAATAATTTACAATTTTAAAGTTGCACTTTAGAGTACCATTAAGGAAGGTAATCCAATAAACACTCTTGGAAAAGTGAGAAGCCCATTAAAAAACCTCAAGTTTTATAACTGGGAGCTGATCACACTTAAAATGATTCACCTATCACTTTAGTCTACACATGTATGTGTCTATTACGAATGGATTAATCTTCTCATTTTATTTTTTAATTTTTTTCTTTGATTTTTTTTTCTTGGCAGGCATCCTTTTCTAACCATGTGGTAGCTTCTTAAATAAATTTTTGTACATTTTCTGCACTGAAGGGTAATTAATTTAGAATGACAGCCCAAGGGAGAGAAGAATAGTGCTCTCCTTTATTATTTTTTCTTTTCCTGGATGGTATCTGGATTTATTGGTGGTAGTTCTAAGGGGATTTTTAATCAGTCAACATTGATTTAGATAGTTGAGCTAGTCAATGTTGCCTTACTAAGTCCTCATGCAATGTTAAGAAAAATGGACTCGTTAATGCTTTCTAGCATATAGTCAGCTTAGCCAATATGCTATAAAGTTGCAGTTTTGAAAAGAAGTACAGCATAGTAAAATTTAATATATTTCTTTTGTGTCTGCGATTATTAATCACTATTTGCAAAGTATGAAAAATGTAAACTAAGCAATTGACTGAATGTTTATGAAAAATTACCTAGGAATTATTATATAATGGATTTTAAAAAGTTGTTTCTTTGTAGTTCAATTGATATTGTGTAATTCTGCATTTGAGATTTGTAATTCAAAATTAGAGGAAAGAATGCTGTGGTACTGGAGAGAACAAGAACATAATGTTAAATATGTACATTTTCTGCACTAGCCTCTTGCGGTTCCATTTCCTGTTCCGTTAACTTTCAGCTTTTGCACCTTGGTTCACAGGTAGATTTCTAACCAACTGACAGAGTTTTAATCCTCATATAATGTTTATGTAGAAATATGCAGTGCTCAACATAACTTTCCCATTGTGGCATCTCTAAGCTGAGGAGGAAGAGAACAAACTACTCCAAACTGCTATTAGTCATGCATAACAGCTCAGAGGTGTCTTCTGGTTTAGACTGGGCATTCTGAACTACATGTTTTTATAGCCACAAAAACCCTAAGAAATATTGGAAGTATGAGTATAAAGAAGGTGAAAGACAGCATTTGCAAAGTGATTCTAAAAGATTATAGAAATCAGTTTTGAGCACACTGGTGCTCTGAATCATGCATATCTGAAGCACCCTTGAGGTTTTAGTGAGCAAGAGCACTGTCTGCTAGAGGTAGAAGTGCTGTACAAATGCCACACTAGAACATTTTTGCATATTTTTCCTTACTAATTACAATTGTGGGCAAAAAAAATTACTAGGGCTAAACTATTTTTTATTGCCTATTCATAGAAGATTCAAACAATGTTAGGAAGCATTTATTTACGGAGAAGGTGGTTGAACAGTGGAACAGGCTTCCTAGAGGGGTGGTCAATCCCCCATATCTGGGCATTGGACAATACCTCTTAATGGATGTTATCTATCTGGATTTCTGCAAGGCCTTTGACAGAGTCCCCCACAACACCCTTCTCTCTAACTTGGAGAGGTATGGATTTGATGGGTGGACTGTTCAATGCATAAGGAATTGGCTGGATGGTCGCATCCAGAGAGTAGTGGTCAATGGTTTGATGTCCAGATGGAAGATGATGACAAGTGGTGTCCCTCAAGGGCCTGTACTGGGACTAGTGCTGTTTAATATCTTCATTACAGCAGGATTCAGTGCACCCTCAGCAAGTTCACTGATGATACCAAGCTGGGTGGTAAGGTTAATGTGCTGGAGGGAAGGGATGCCATCCAGAGGGACCTGGACAAGCTGGAGAAGTGGGCCCAGGTGAACCACATGAGGTTCAACAAGGCCAAGCACAGGGTCCTGCATCTGGATCAAAAAAATCCACCAAAAAGTGCAGGTGGATGCACTCAAAGGAGGCTGTGACCCTGTGGGAAGCCAATGCTGGAGCAGACTCCTGACAGGACCTGTGGGACCATGTGGAGAGGAGTCCATGCTGGAGCAGGTTTTCTGGCAGGACTTGTGATCCCGTGGGGGACCCATGCTGGAACAGTCTGTTCCTGGAGGACTGCACCCTATGGAGAGGACTCATGCTGGAAAAGTTTGTGAAGAACTGAAGCTTGTGGAAAGGACTCACATTGGAGAGGTTTGTGGAGGACTGTCTCCCACGGGATGGACCCCATGCTATAGCAGGAGATTAGTGTGAATCCTCCTCCTCTGCCTGCAGAGGAAGGAGTAGGAAAGAAAATGTGTGATAAACTGGCTGCAACCCTGATTTCCTGTACCCATGCAATGCTGTGAGGGGAGGAGGTAGAGATTTTGGGAGTGAAGCTGAGCCTGGGAAGAGGGAGGGGGGGAAGGTATTTTAAGATTATTTTTTTTCTCATTATCCTACTCTGGTTTGATTAATAATAATTTAAATTAATTTTCCCCAAGTCAAGTCTGTTTTGTCCATGACAGTAATTGCTGAGTGATTTCTCTATCCTTACCTTTGTCCGTGAACATTTTGTTATGTTTTCTCTCCCTTGCCCAGCTGAGGAGGAGTGACAGAGTGGCATTAGTGTGCACCTGGCATTTATCCAGGGTCATCCCATCACAGATTTTTATCTGCTTTTTTTGGTTATATTTTCACAGAAAATCTGCAGTATTAAAATCCAATATTTTAATTGAACTAAAAAATAAGAAGTTTTTTTGGCCAAAAATTTAACGTTTGTAATATTGTTTTATGTAGTTACTCACACTCTATAATTCTAGATCAGCTGAACAAGTATGTGTATAGTGTGCCTGACTTGTTCTAGTTTCTTTTGTATCCTCAGATTTATTCCACAAGATGCATAGTTCCAAGACATTGTCATATAAAGGTGTACATCACTCTAGTTTGATATCCTAATGTTAACATTAATAGAACTGTTGACTCAAGTCACTTTGACATTAGCAATATGCTAGTTGTGTTAATTTATGTTTCAATTGACATGACTCCCACTTTTCATTTTGTAACTCTTCCTTATTAAAATTGTAACTTCCACAGCCAAGCTGAGTCAAGTAGTCTACAGCAAAAACATAAGAAACTGAGGCCTTATATAATAAAAATATTCATTTGTTTTCACTTTATTTTTAGATGAAAGCTAGGCCATCCCTAGTTTGCTACTTTGTGATCAGGTGATTATGCATATAAATTATGTCCTCTGAGAAATATGCCAAAAGATGCAACTATGAAACAGCTTACCATGGAAAAGCAACATTAACTGACAGAGACCTTCCCTTGACAATATAAAATGGAACCACATGGGTATTTACAACTTACATTGCTCAAGTTAAATCAACAAAGCACTTCTCTTCCATTTTGCATATATTAACAGATAATTACACTACCAGAAGTTGTTGCAGTGGTCCTGTAAAAAGAGAAAATAATATGGACTAAGTAGGTATAGTAATAGAAATAAGGAAGGCAGTGATACATTGAAGGTAACAGTAACTTTTTTAGAGTTATAGAGTGCAGAAAAGGAAGCCAAAGAAGACATAAGGATGTACAAGACAAAGAGTAAGAACAGTTGAGAACATGATAAGCTTTAATAAAAGTCATAGATTAAGAAAACATCTGTGAGGAAATGGAATGAAGATGGTCAAGATAGAGTCAGCAGCTGCAAGTGAAGAACGATGAAATAAACTTTTCAAAGCACTGCAGAAGGAAAGTAAAATACAGTACCTATATCTGGGGACATCATGAGCTGGGTAACTATGGAAACCAATAATATTTTCTCAGTGAAAGTGAAAACATGTTTGTTTGTTTGTTTGTTTGTGATACTTACTTTATGTCTGAAATGAGGCATTTATACTTGATGAAGGTCAGCATCTGCTTTTGAGCATCACCTTAAAGGAATTACCATCTAGCATTTTCTTTTACAGTTAATCAAAAGACTAAAAGTATGGGGAGGAACTGAAATTTTACTCACTCTTGAAAGAACTTTGCTGCGCAAAAGGTTTTGCTTTAAAATCAGTATGAAAGAAGCTTTTAATTCTAGAGCATTAAATGGTTAAAAATAACTTCAAGACTTAGCTAACAAATCAAAACAGAAAAAGAAAATAAAATGTTAGTGACATTTCTTCCTGGATGTTTCACTTTGTTCTTAGTTTGGATGCATCAGCTTACAAGAAAAGCAAAATGGCTGTATGAACAGAAATGCTGTCATGATTAGTAATGTTGAACAGTAGCTGAAGAGGAGGAGGAATTTGATCTTTAAGTATAAATCCTATTCTGTCATGTGTGTCTGAGGCAAGAAGAAGAAAAAGATGGTCACATACATTTAGATCTATCTTACTAATATAATAATATGTTTGATTTCACACAATAATATGGATCAACGCAGAAAGAAGAAAAAAATGAAACAAAACAACAACTAGCAACAATTTTTTTGCCTCTGGTATTTGTATGAAATTGTCTTCGGGTATTACAAAAGGAATAAGATGAGCTTTCTAAGGGAATTAGCCGTATGTCAAATTTGCAGACATGTCCTAAAGATCCTGTGCAGATATTGAACTCACCTCTGATGTACATAATTTCAAACACCAGGATATTCTTCAATATCTTTAAAGAGATTGATTTTTCTTTCTAGATAGATTATCTCAGAAGCAGCCATTTTGCTGTTGTGTTCTGTATGTTACAATGTTTTGCACCTGTACAAGTTTGCTAAGTCTATTGACAACTTTTAAGATTTCAAAGAAGGTACTTTCTCATCTACGTTTGGCTTTCATCCCAGAAACTGTCAGGATCTGTTAAAACTAACTAGTCAATTTATTATTCAGCAATTCTCATACATCGATCAAAAAAAAAGTGAAGCAACTCTGAGAGTAATATCCTAGATCCTCTAAAAATAAGTGTAAGTAAAACAATTAGTGCAGAATAATACACTTCAATGGAGTGTAGAACTGAGACTGAAGTAGGGCAGAACTGAGTTTCTTCAGACAAATATGACTGCAAATATACTCTGAACTGAGTCTGTTCAGATACACGCAATTGCAAATATACTCTGGAAAATACTTTCAATGGGAAATCACAAAAAAACCCAAAAGGAATCAGTGAAATTTTACCTAGGTTTTTAGAACAGATAAAGACATGGCCTGTTTGTAGGTAAGAAACTTTTATTAGATTGTAACTAACCATACTTACTAAAGGAAAAACTGAGAGAGCTTTAGTGTAAAAAGACAGGCTCTTTATTTGGATTCCATAGTTATTTGAGAAACACCAAAGTGAGAAAAGATCCGTGACGATAAACAGCAGGGAGACACTTTCAGAACAAAATGTCTTAAATGTTCTGTGGTGTTGTGGAATATGAACTCTGTAGATATCAAGAATTAAATTTTGTGCCAGTATCAGCATTATATTTTAATAATTAGTGGAGTGCCTAAGTATGGATATTTCTGTTTGTATGATGTAACTAATATTTTGTGTGTGGGTTCATTTGAAAATGTTCATAATCTTTGAACATGTAGTTATAATCTCATTAGCTGGGCTATGATTATTCAGCTGAAAACTTTATTTAAAATTTCTAATATTTATGGAAAAAGATAGCATGGTAAATTGTAAGACACCATGCTTAAAAGAGCTGAAAGTAAGTTAAAGCATTGCTACTGAAACATCAATTAATAATTCAGTTCTCATGCTAATAAAGAAAAGGGTGATCAGTATAAACAAAGTTGTCAATATGATTTGAAGTCAATATTAAACACAGAAAGAGACTGATGTAAATTTATTAGTCCTGCAATAGATTTATACTCTTGTAAAAATTGAAGTATGTATGAAGAGCATGAAATTCATTGTCTTAAATTTGGAGTTTAAAATATTTAAATGTTGATGTTTTTCTCCTGGGAAAAATAAGATGCCTTTAATAGTTGGCAATTCTAAAATACTTTCTTTTTAATTTATATAATCTATTCATTATTGATAAAAAATGTGACACACATTACCTAAATCACACAACATACATTATTATGCCTCATATTCTTTTCCATAAAGGCTTTGTTCACCTGGTATACTTTATAGTGTTTATAGACCAAGAGAATGTGCCAAACTTTTGGTTAAAGTTATGTTATTAAATTGTGATGTTTTGACTTTCCCCATGTACTTTACATAGCAGTTTTGCACACCAAGGCATGATACTGTTTCAGAAAATAAAGAAGTAACAAACATTATTTTGTAATTTTCACTTTTGGGGTTCTTTCTTCTCCTTCTGAAGCACCATACAGTGCTCTGTCAGCTAAAAATTACCAGAGTTCACTCTATCAATCTTTCCGCAAGATGTCTCTAAGATCCATATCTCTAAGTCTTTATAGTTATCTAAAAGAGAAATAAAAAATATAGCAGTGAAAACATGGGCTAGATCTTAAGATGCTTTCAGCCAGTTCATCAGCATGACTACTATTCTTACTGATTAATTGAATGATTTGTGTTCTTTTGCCAGTGAGTTGTAACTGGCACCGAAGCAGAACAGATTGGGTAGTGGACTAATATCATTTACCAAATATCATACTACTTCTCTTGCAAACTTTCATGCAAATTCAGATCAAATTTTAACTACCTGAAATTCATTAAGCCAAGATCCAGCTGTGATGTGAAAGAAAAGGAAATGAAAAGAAAACCAAACCAAACCAAAGAAACCCAAACAAAACCAAAAATGAACTGGCTAGAAGCATTATCAGTCTTCTTGGGGAACAGGCACAGTAATTCTCAGACTTCCAGTTCCAGTCCTAGAAATTTTTGAGATGGATCTCAAAATCACTGCATTTTAATTCATCATCTCTAAAAAAACCCTAGAATTTTCAAGTCCTGTAAGTCTAAATCAGGAGCAAACTAATAACTTTATATTTCAGATTATATTTAAGCAAGCTTAAATAGTTTCATCTTCAAAATTTGTAAGCAGAACTGTTATCCCAGGTATGTGCTGCATGAAATTGCTTTCCACTTTAAATTTCCATCTCTAATTTGAAATCCTGAAGCCTCTTTGGTTAGAATGATGTTATCTTGGCACTTTCAAAAACATGAAAAATAAAACCTAGATTTCTGAAATAGATGTTTAGTAGTTTTTTGGTATTTTTTTTCATTGCCTACTTATAACTCACCTTTGTGTTTGTTATTTGTGTCTAGCTTAGCTTTTCCTTTCAATGACATAGGATTAAGAAAAGTCTCTGCATGTGCATGTCATGAGTTTTAGAGTGACACAGATGAGTATACACTATACAAAAATTTATAGAGGAAAATAAACATAAAAAGGTAATTTTTTTGTTCTAAAAGCTTTCCTTCAATTTTTTCTGTTTATTTTTCCAGAGTGATGAGACAAAGCATTCAAGTACCTAATAAATATGTCTGTATATTTTTTAATAAAACAGAATTTCACTCTAAACCATTCTATAATTATTCAAAATGTTACTTCTATGTTATACCAGCTTAAATAGTAGGTATTTTAGTTTATGTTTTCTTACACTCAAGTCAAAATACCCATATTCTTGTCTTTCGTTGCAGTTTTAAAGCCCTAAAACATGTAAAAGAAAGTAATAAAACTCCATTAACAGAAAATTATTCTGAAAACATTATTGATTTGCTGTCTGATATAAGTTTCATGAAAATGCATGATATAGAACAAATTCCATACTCTGACAGTAACAGGTTAAAAATTCTCTTAATGTAATTTTTAGCTTTTTGGATGGAGATAAGACTACTCATTTTACAAATATAATTAGATTTTTTTTTCCTTCTTTCTAAGCCAAACTTTCATGCACTCAAATGGAGTAGACAGAAGTAATAAATGAAGTATACAAAGAACAGCTGAGCAAAGACAATCATTTAGTCACAGAATTTTCTCTGAAGACCACTAATGTCACTGAAAATGGGCTTCAATGGCTTTTGCATTAGAGTTTATACATGAATGAAGTTAGAAACTACACTGTTTACAAAGGGGATACTTTTTATGTGTGAGCAGTGTGCAATGACAAATGTGGGTGTGAGATGTAGACTGTATTAGGGATGACCATGTTGCTCCACAAATTCAACAGTTTCCCTTCATAAGTCATTGTATCAACACTTTTTTGTTTTTGTTTTTGTTGGTTTTATTTTTGTTTTTGTTTTTGTTTTTGTTTTTTACTAGCATTTTTGCTTTCTATTTTCAGTTTCAGCCAAGGAAAATTTTGTAATCGGATTCTCATGTTCATGACAACTGAAACAGCAAACCTATGCACTGTACTTTTATATCCAACTGTAAACTGCTAGAAAAGGCTCTTTTCTTCCTTCCTTTTTATTTCTTGCTGTAATCCTTAATAGATTGTTTGCTATCTTAATTTTCAGAACAGTTACTAATAATACCCTCTGTATAATATATGCAGCAAAGTATATACTAACTAGCAATGTCACTACTTTCTAAATAAGTGGGGATGTTTATACAGTTAGGTTTTCAAGTTTTAGAAGAAAAATTCTTTAGTTGAAACAATATTTATGTAGTGGTAACACCAGAAGTTTCAGACTTAAGGAAGAACCCCTTGCAGGTTGTGTAAAGCTTCAGAAGTGACTACCACACTCAATTCAACAGGTTTAGTTGTCTATTTGATATCAGAGAAATATGAGAAAGTAACTCTGTGAGATCAACATTATTGTTTAAAGGGCTTATCATAAAATATCTTTAAATACATTGCAAAAGTTGTGCACATTCTGGTTGCACATTAATCTTTATATTTGATTTACATATTATCACAAACACAAATATTTGAAAACAATGCGTTGATCTGTATTAATTTGACTTGGAGGCTTATATCAAAAATTCCTTAACATGGATATATAAATACCCAAAGTATATTACACACTGAAATAGGTTGCTTCTGACTTTCTCAAGCTACTGTGAGAAGGTCAAAGCCTCATTTAACTCTTCCAAAACAGAAGCATAAAAAATTAGTTTTGCGGATGTTAACATGAAAAACATGTATCAGATGATTCTATGCAGTTGGTAGACGCCATTCAATCATTTTCTTAGTGTGAAATCAGACCTGCAACATTACTCATAGCTTTTCTGTGTAGTACTTGGACAAGACAAGCCTATTAAGTGGGATCTTGTTGTTTTAAGTGCTGCTTTAGCTTTCTTCTTCATTGGTTTTAAACGAGATGCTTTCTGTCCTGTACTTGTCTGCACTTAAAATGTTACCAGCAGAATAATACAAAATACGTGGTTCAACAAAAAATACTGTGACAAACCTTTTAGGGCAAAACAGGAAATACCAACAGTGGTTCAGACAAGGATACATAGAAATTCTCTGACAGAGATATAAATTTAGAGCCCTTGACTTCAATATGTCTTAACTATGTTTTCATGAACTCATAGAGTCTGTTATGCACAGAAGAAAAATGAACAGGCAAACAAACAAAACCTAGTAGAAGGAAGGAAGGTTAGGAAGAAGAGCTTTCTTTTGAACTTGCTGTATGTGAGAGAGAGGCTGTAATAAAAAAATATTTAGAAAAATGAAATCAAAATGGTTTAGTTTCTCCTTGTCTTACCTGAGTTCTACTCAGCTCTCTTGACACACACTAAAGAAGCTTTTGTATTCAGAGGGCATGGGCAACTTAGATATCAGAGAAGCTTAGTGGATGAATGCTAAAGAAATGGGAGTACGGTCTAACAAGAGATTTCACCAGAGTTGCAATATTCTACTGAAGGTTACAATTAATAATTGTTTTCAGACAGAAGTGAGTTCATCCAAATGTTCCTCTCACTTCATATAGTTCACTAAAGAACAAATAATAGCTGTAGCATTACATTTAAAATTTTGGATATTTAATTCAGAATTGTTAACTTCTTTTTTTACCCTATTTTTACTTTGTTTTGAGCAAGCACAACAGCCACTCAGTGTTTGGAAAGTCCCTTTTTTGAGTCTGTATTGCACTATAACATTATTCATAACTTAAAATCCTTGAACAGAACAATAAAGCAGATGCAGATAGTCAAAATCCCATAGACAAACTGCTTTTCCTGTTCAGAAATCTTCATCAAACACTCTCAGATTTTAAGTTCAGAATTTGCCTTTTTACATTATTGGTCCATCTGTCATGTACAACAGGCATGGGCAGAGGGGAAAACACCTGCAGTCGAGTGGAAAAGCTGCCAGTTTAGTCTTGCCTTTGGCAAGTGGAATAATAATTCAGCTCTTGCAGATAGGATTGTCTTGTGTCTGTCATCATCCACGTGTTCACTGGGACCATTTTCAACTGCTGAAGCTAACAGCACTTAGCATTTCAATACTGTTATAGGCTGATAGTTGTTCTTAAAGCATGCTTAGACCTCTTTTTTTTCAGTAAAGCCTTAAAAAAACACCCAGACAATGAGCATTGGGTTGCCAGAATAAAGGAATTGATGCAAGAAAAATTGTAAAATTTAAACATGCTTTATAGGATTCTGTAAATGTCAAATTCTGATCTAATGGAGCTGTGAAAGCAACAAGCTGTTCATCTGTGATAATTCTAATATAAAGTTGTTGTCAAATATTTCTAACTTTTTGAACTGATCTAGCCACTGTTTATTCAGGATATATCTCTCTTTTAGATATAAATAAACCCCAGCACAGTAAGAATGTCCTTTATCCCTTGAATAATACATGATAGGCTGCTGACAATTTCAGATGATTATTAAGAATAGTGAAGCTGAGGGGTCACAGCAATCAAACCAATCCTCTCCCCTCTTGCTGCTCCAGCCAATAGAACTTAATTTAAAATAATCCAGGAAAAAAGGCTTATGGAAAATGAGACTACGTTTAGGTGACCCTTACTCTGACCTGGTTTAGATCTTTTTATTAGTCTGACTTGAATTATGTCCCAGATGTGCCCATTCTTCTCTGACTGGTAGAAAACTCAGTAACTATCTCAGTTTGATATGTTTGCATGTGCATTGGGTTTTCTGTGAGTGGTCTTTGGTTGTGTCTTTGGTTGTGTCTTTGGTAATGGGGGAAGGGCTATGAAGATAGCTCTTTAAGAAATTATCTGAAAAGCTTGCCCTTTTCCTTTGTCAGACCCACCTCTGACCAGGGCCAAGCCAATCAGCACCACTGTAAATTCATGTATTTAAGGGGGGGGTGCAGGACACGTTCTCTCTCTCTCTGGCACCGGCCCTGACCAACGTGGTGTGGGTGGCATGGCCCCTGCCCTGCCTTGCTCTGCCCTACGCAGGCTGGGCTGGGCCGGGTCAGGCCGGGCTGGGCCAACCACAATTTAAGCTTAAGCCCCACTGCAGCTCCATCCCGAAAAAAGAGAAAGCCAGGAACTCTTCAGGACCATCAGAAAAGACCTGCAGTGGAGAAAAGAGTGTGGCCTGAGGAGAACAACTTTGAAGAACACCAAGGTCAGTTGAAGGAAAGAAAATGAGAGGGGGGAGAAGGAGGACGCAGAGCCCAGGTTCCCCTTTTGCAACCCGTGGCGAGAGCCAGGTTGACTGGCCTGCAGCCTGTAGAGTTCACCGGTGGGGCAGCGCCAATAGAGTTCATCGGTGGGGCAGGGCCATATGAGCAGGTGGCTCCTCCTGAAGAAGCCGTGACTCTGGTCAGTGTGTGCTGGAGCAGTTCGTGTGTGAGGGAGCTGTGACCGTGGGCAGACCCAGATTGGAGTTTTGTGGACTTGGGCTGAAGCAGCTTTGTGCGTGAGGGAAACTGCAGCTGTGGGCAGACCCGTATTGGGCTTTTGAGGACTTTTTGTCTTGTGGAAAGGGCGCAACATGGAAGCAGAGAGAGGCTGAGCAGAGTCCTCCTACCCCTGAGAAGCACATGGTGCGACTGACTGCAACCCCCATACCATCCCCCTGCACCTAAAGTCAAAGGTGGGGGGAAGATGAAGAAACTGGAAACAAAATCTAAGCCAGGAGAAAACGGAGGAGTGGGGGGAAGATGTTTTGACTTTAAGATCTGGTTGTATCTCCCATTGTTCTACTCTGATGTTGGTAACAAATTAAAATTGTTTTGGATTTTTTCCCTCCTTATGAAGAGTCTGTCTTTTGCCTATGACCTTTTCTAAGTGGTGAGAAACCTTCCCAGTCCTTATTTTGACCAGCCCCTTTTTTGGGGTATTGTGGTGCTCAGTTATGCACTGGGCCTAAACCACGACAGCATGTAAGGATTTTGCATTCCTCTCTGTGGAAGATCAACATCTTGACAGATACATCATACTTCTATTATTCAAATGCTTATACTAAAATATTTAATTCCTTATGGAACTTAAGTATAAAAATGCTCTCCTTTTTGCACTGGGGACTGCATATTTGCTTGCAGTCTGCTCCAATCACTACCATGTAGAGACGTAAATACCAACAGTAACAGCTTTAATTCTGGTGGCTTTTCCATGCATTTAGGAGTGGTTTCCTTATACTGACAGCCCTTCACAATCCTAGACCTTATTATCTATTATCCCACCCTCTTGCCTCTCTTATTCAGCACTTGATATACAAGATACATTGCACTCGCAGATATACATGATTCAGTAGTATCCCATCTGGCTGGTGCCTCTTGCAAGTCCTCGCTTCTTCCTCACCTGTTGGTTCACTACACTACCCTACACCCATGGCACAGGACTAACAGTAGTGACATTTCATAGAGAGTAATGTAGGAAGATGACAAAAATCTCTTATTCATTGCTTTTATGTTGACTGTCATGGTTTAGGCTTCCCCTAGCCTCTGCACTTGTTTATCTCAAGACCACTGAAGACCTTGATCATCACATACCAGTGCTGGCTGAAAAGTAAAACAAAGCATCGTATCACTTTGTTTCCATTAAGTCAAGTGTAGTTGTCCTTTCAGCATTACAGCAGTTCATGATTCTCTGATTCTATCCCAGTGCAACCAGGTCAATGAGACAAAGTAGTTCTCAGGTCTTTGGATATTGTACCAAGACTTGCCCATTCTTTTATTAGAATAAGAGTAGTGCTGCTTGATGCAATTTGAAGATTCTGTAAGGAAAAATCTTGCTAATCCTGTTTCTCTTTCATTTTCTTCTCATTTTAGTTGAATATGTCTTGTTCAAAATCAGGCAGCTAATACAGAGGTTTATTCAACTTCTTGAAATTAAGATAATGAGTTAAAGTTTTTCTTTGACAGCTGCAACTGTTATATCTGTTCATACAGCACCATGGACACATATATCCATTGTTTTCTTCCCCTTTTTAGTTAAGTGAATTCACTTACATTTTTGCCTACTCTAAATAGGGAGAACATACACAAAACACATGACTGCAATGCTGGGATTCTCTGTTTGAACTGAAAGCTAAAGATTGCAGTGATCTTGAAAAGGTTATAGTAACAGGTAAGCAAGAGAAAACAGACATAAGTATATAATTCAGTGAATGGTGTCGATGAAATAGATGGAGTACCATTATTCACAACATTTTCTAATACAAGAACTTGTGGTTGCTCAATCACATTAGAAGGTAGGAAATTTGAAGAAGATAGGTAGAAAAATACATAGTTTTGAAGTAACTAATCTTTGTAAGTCATCATTGTCAGGGAAAACTGTACCAAGGATTCAGCAAAATCAAACCCAAGTGTTTGGGAAGGACTACAAACTATTATGCATCAGGGAATGTTATGCCAGCTCTCCAACACAAGTGTGTTAGGAAGGAATCAGACAATTAACTGATAGACTAGTTTGTTTGAACTTGAACCTCAAGACGTTATTTATTCCTCTTCACAATTTCCTTTACTTTTACTAGTCCTTCTAGTGTAACGTCTATGAAAACTACAAACTTATCAAAACTAAATTACGACGACTACTAACCAGAAACAAGAATAAAAGTTAGCAATGGAAAAACATAAAAGACTGATACTAGCTTAAACCAGCCTTTTCCTTAGCAGAAAGCCCTACTGCAATAGAAAAATATGCCCATGATTTATTTTACGTTAATAAATTACCTTTTTTCTGTGTGTGTATTAAGTTTTTGTTTCATTTATTTTTAAGGATATTGTTTGTGTTTATACACTAAAGAGAAATATACACAGTATTCTGTGTTTTAGAGTTGCATTACTTGTTTTGTGATAATATATCAGTATAAGGAAGTTGAGTTCATAAAATGAATGGAGAGGTAGGAAGCAACAACGTAAAAGGGCAACAACGTTTGGTGGAAATAAAGAAAAAACAAAGACTAGTCATCAGATGGGACTACTCCTTAACATGAACTACAATATATTTGTGTTATATATAAGAAAATGAATTAGTGCTGTGATATATTTCATTAATTAATTTTCAGAAGTGTTGGGTTTTATTCAGTTTTAGATTCTTAGTTTTTTACACAAGACTGACACTTCATACTCATTTTTATCTACCTTCTTCACCCTCAAAAAATGTATTTTCAGTGAAAAAAAATGTGACTACTTTCAATTAACAATTTTAATAAGGTCAGTATGATCCTTGAGCAGGTATGATAGCTATATCAATAAGAATGTGAGCCAGAATACAAATACAGTAGTAAGTTAATCTTTCCTTATGCATATATTTGTTGATATTAGTAACCTTCAGCTAAACGACAGCTCTGGAGATTGTGAAAACAACCATGAAGTTTAGTTTTCCATCCCACAATATAATCCATATTAAATCAAATCCTTCTCTCTGGACTTTGATAAGAATGGTGGAAATGATACCTTCCAAAAGTGATGATTTTAAATGGCTGACAGTTGCTTAAATGACTTTGCTATATATAGCAACTCTTCAGGGAATATTTAATTAAGTCATAATTGCAAAAAATATCCTTGTCAGGCACTACAGGGCCATAGGGAAACTGAAAGACATGTAGCAGAGAATTTCATTATCAAAGATCCATTTTACACAAATTAAAATTGACTTATTCCAAATAGACTAGATGAAATGAACCATCTATGTCTTTGCAAATTATCATAGTTAAAACATACTATATAATACAGGTACAAGAATATATTAAAATGTGAAGCATGTACTTGATTGGGATATAAAACTTGTGAGTAATAAAAACCCCAAAATGACCTCTAAAATTCAGATGACAAGAAATTTCAACAGTAATACCAATACTGTTATTTTTTTTGTTCTTGTGATTCTGTATCTTCTCAACCCTGTAGATCGTATAGAGTTTCCAGAGTCTGTTAAGCAGTATACAGATCTGAGCTATCTCAATACTCAGCACTCTCAAAATTGAAAGTTGAATAACTATAATAATATAGCAGGATATTCTTATTACTTTCATTGCAGAGGAACAGATCAATCAACTGAATCAATAAAGTCAGCACCTTCTACGAAATAGAATTCTGTTCTTTTTACTGAGCCACTAATACAGACACATGATTCTGACTTTATGGATTAGATTGTAAAATACAGGTTGTAGTTATTTGAAATGTTAGCTTGTGACTTTACATGTGGAAAAAGACATCAAAGAAACAAGATGTCCATGTTTGACTTCAGGAATTTATGACATCCAGATCAAAGAATTATATGAAACATTCAAAAAGGAAAAATTATCTTTAGGGTAGCTACAAAAGAGTACTTTAGAATGTAGTGAGAATACTAATTTCTCATTGGGTTCCTAGTGGGTGGCATAGTATCTGTTGTTATCAAAGGTATCTGTTACTTAAACTACCATTCTTGTAAATGGTCAAGTCTGTTAAGAAAATTTTTTAATTTGAACTGCAAAGAGTTTCTACAAAAATGAGTTTCTTCCTTCATTACTTCCCTGACTTACATTGCTCCTAAAGTCTACAAGTCAGACACACAGATAGTAAAGACTGTCTCTTCCTGTCTTGACTGTACTTATTCAGAAGATCTATTCTGGGAATACTGGCTGTTTACAGAGTCTGACAATATGTTTCTTTGTGTCATTTTCACTTCAGCTTTTCTGGCATCATGGAACTTTACCACTCTTATTCTTCGCGATTCATGTCTAAGTAAAAAAAAAAAAAAAAAAAAAGAGAAAGACAAGGAAAGCTGACAAGAGGCTACAGAAATAGATTTGCCCTTGATGAACATTCACATATGTTTCAGTCCCATTCCTCCTTCCAACTACCTGATTTTGCTATGTTTTTTAATTAGAATAGAACATAGAGTTATGGCTTGTACAGTGTAGGTTATTGGGCAGGCTTCCTACACAGTCCAAAAGAAAACACTGAGGCATTTGTGCTTCCTTCTGTTATTTTGCACCAGTGCCTGTACAGCAAACTGAGTGCTCCTACGCTGGCTATTGTGGACTAACAGATTAGAATCTCACAGGCTCTCTGGAGTCTATCCTGCTGATATCGTTTCTTAGATTAAAAAGGGAACATCTGAATTAACATTGCAGAGCCAATAGAGAGATCATATTTCAAACTAAATGTTCTTTACCGTTCCTTAAAATCTTTTATAAAACTGAGTGGGAGTTGTCCTTTCTTCCTGAACACTTTTCCCAAGACACCACAAAAGCAAATAGAATATTTAAATTCTTTAGAAGAGAAGACTAAGGATTAAATGTTTTCACCCCTGATATCCTGGGATTTGTTTTCATTCACACTTCTTAAGATCATGCCGTGTTCATTCAGGGACATAAATCCTTTGTCATGATTCCATTAACTCCCATTCAATTTCCTGAATTAGCAGCTGGTTTACTTATCTTCTGAAGTCTGCCTGTCTTCTGTGTTGTTCCTTTTTTCTGCACTCAGTTTACTAAAGCATTAACAGTTCTAAAGAGAAGTAATAGTCTTCTAGGCAGTAGTCTGTCTAAACCTCAAGGTACTATCTTCTCTCCTATATAATTTCAGAATATACTTAAAAAGAACACTTACATTCTTTAATGTAATTTTACATTAAGTACACATGAGATAAGTAGAAATAGAGGGTTTTTACAAAATGACCAATTAAAAAGTAAAACTGTATAACTATCCAGTTTCCCTCCCCTGGCAAAAATTTTCACAGATTTTAAAGAAAGCATATTATTTCAAAAGTTTTCAAAGGATAATTCTCCAACACATATCTGCCCTTTTCATGAGCTTCTCATCAAAAATAAGCAAAAGCAGACCCAGTTTTGCAGTTTCATGACTGATACTTCTAGATACTATGGTGGAAAAATCACTACTTTAGAAACAATAAAGGAGATTATTCCAATTTGAAGATGAACTTTCCCAGCCTTATAAACGGTTACTTTTTCTGTCTTCTCCCCTCCTCCAAAAAGACAAATACCAGCTCTGGCTGCAGATTAGTGTAGGAGGTGTGAGTTTGATATTAGAAATATTTATTTGTTTTTAAACTGAAAAGAACCAGAGTAGATTTTCCTGTAAAACTGAGAAAATAATCCAAGCACTGATTCCTTTACAATATTATTTTCAAATATTACCTTTGAAACAGCCTGCATGACATATTATCTACACTTTGAAAAGGAGAATGTCTTCATAAGTTTTGATAGGAAATCTATCCAAAGTTAAGCAACCAATGAAATAAACAAGCAAACAAAAAAAAAGCCCTAGTGTATTCGAGTGGTTATATGAACCACTTATATGAACAGGAATTTGGCTGAAGACTGACACATGTACTGGCCATCTAAATTTTTGCCAAAGTCAATGGCCTAGCCAGTAATGTAGGTTGCTACTGAAAGATTTGCTGCACCTCAAACTGTGGATGTACTCTTTGTAATTAGTGCAAGGCGTTACTACTCAGATAGTAGTACCCAGCACATACCTGGCCAAATCAGGCAGTAAACAGAAAACTGAGAAAAAGATGACCTTGTAATAAAAGACTTATCGACTTTCATAGAATCTAATTTAAGGAGAAGAAAAGTTAGATTAAAGAAAATTTGAAGACTACAGCAAGTGGGAGAGAATCCAGAGTCACCTGCGTTTGGTGTGTGTGAAAAAGCTCCTGATCAGACAGGAAAAATTACTTCTGCATAACACCTAAGAGCTTATAGAGAATGACGATGTAGGAGAATGGAGAAAAAGTGGCAGTGGAAAAGAAGATCCAAAACTAACCTCAGGAAGGAATAACACAGTTGTTGAAAAACAACTTGAGAACCTAGACTACCCCTCAGCAACCTGTAAGAGCTGATCAAATTTCATTTAAACATAGGTTAGCTTATCTATAGTAAACATAGATATAACTCAATAAATTCTGCAGTTATTGATAAAGTCACATCTTAGGTGATGTTGTATGTCACTCAAAGTATGCTTTGATATTGTATTGTTAGTTGAAATCGATAATTTGCCCTTTGTGTAGGGATGCCTTGCCCATCTTCTTGAAGAACCAACTGGTGAAGGGACTGAAAATATTTCCTCACTTGGTTGATCCTATTGGCAAATAGTGTTTCTCAATGCAGCTAATTAAGCATGGAATTTGGAGAGACTAGGTAGGTAATGTGCATGTTAGAGTGAACTAAATTGCTTTGCATGGGATGATTCAGTTTATTAAACACATGTACTACTATTATTTATTAAACTGTTCTTATATGGCCTCTAACTGAAGCTATGAAATGTTAGGCATCTCCTTAATGTGTATCTCTGTTTCTTGTATCATATTTGATATATATCTAGATCACTTGAATACTCTGCTCTTATAATTATACGTTATGTTTGTATTTTATCAACTGACATGAACTCTGCCCTTTGGAGAGCTGACTCCTTCTAGGATCTGATTCTTCTCTGATAAGCTTCTGTAAAACCTCCAGTCATCTCACTGAGTCCTAATTGGAAGAATTAAATTCAGCTGATCAAATATAAATCAGGCACACTTGCATTATAATTAAAGCTTTGTGAAAGGAACTGAAAGAAACATTTGTATTCTTTCTGTCTAGTCCAGTCTAATTCTTAGTATGAAGAAAGAACAGTGAGCAAACTCTGTGCAATCTGACTTTACAGTTACAGCCTCCTGGTCAGACCTCATAACAGTTAATTTTCTAACTGTTTATGGTATGAACTTTGTGTGCTGAAGTCTTTCAGTATTGTCACAGAAGAACACTAGAAAGACTCCATGAAGATAACAAACTTAAGAAAAATTTAATTTGTAACTGTAAACAAGCACCCAAAACCAACAAGACAATGAGGGTAACCAAAATAATGCTCCAATGACATTTAACAAAATATGGGATGGATGCACCTGTTGGCGATGTTATTCCTACAACACATAAGAATGATGATTCCAAAATGTGCGCACACTTACTCATAAAAGAGAAGCCTCTCACTCAAGGATACTCAGAATCTCTCACCAGAAGGGCAACTTCTTTGTGGAAGTGTTGGAAGTGTTGAAGTTAAGCAAATAAATAAGTAAAACATATGAACACTCTTTTCACAGAAAAGAAAAACAAGAAACAAATGAGAATGGAGTCAAATGAAAATGGAGATAAACTTTAAGCATGGAACATAGTGGAGACAAGAGGTTCATTGTAAAAGATAAATACACAGTACATATTCTTGCTAGCGATATCAGCAACATAGAAATCATTTCAGTACCTTTCCATTAAATGTTCTCATTTAATCACCTTTTCAGCAAGATCTCTTTCTTGGCAAGCAAGTATAATTACTCTAGTGTATCTACAAACTGTTCTACATAGTAAAGTTTGTTAATGAATGCAAGAGGTACATATTTTTCTTTCATCTGTACTTCCATTTCAAATTATATCACACTATCATGTTGAGAGGTCTGGGTTTTATTCATGTAATTTTTTAAAGCATATCTTTTATTTCTTTTTTTTTTTCAGTTAGTAACTTGCTTATTAGTAAAGAGGCCTCAGGCATAAAATAAAGGATTTCTCCTGAAAACCATTGTAATCAAAAGTGAATGAATGCATGAAGAATACTTTGCAGTCCCAAAGGGACAGTTGCATTCCATAAGACTGGGCCACAGGAATAGGTTTGTTGAATTTTAACTTGCCTGCGTTTTATTCTTCCCTAAGGCTTTAATAAATTGCTTTTTAGATCTACATTGCTGTAGTACTGGGGGAATAGTTGTTGTGAATACTTGAGTTCAGCATACATTGTATCCTGCTTAAATTAAGAAGTATCTCTGAGGGTATTGTCTATACAGAAGTTGTGAAAATGATTGGAGACTGTGTGGATTGAACCAGCTGTAAATTAGATCTCTTAGGTACAGCTGTAGCTGTAAATATGGAAGCATGGAACTCCAAGCAGCAAACAAGGCAGTCCCAGGAAGCTCGGTTAGAGCACTGCCATGCCACTTGGACTTCACCAGCATAGTGCTTGAGCAAGCTACTTAAAAACTAGCTCAGATAATGCAAAGGAAAGCTGAGTACATTTATGTGATTCCTGCTACTTTGATAAGTAAGTATTATATAAAAATGATATAATATATTCTAAATTACCATATCATAAACACAAAGAAATATGTTATGGACATTTCATAGAAAAAAAGCTGTTTACAACAGTGGAAATAGCTGCTGTTGAGAAAAGGCTGTTACTGTATAGAATGCATGTTCATAGTCACAGTAATGCTTTGCACTTGCTCATCATCTCAGTGACATTCATTTAATGAACACTTCCTCCTGCTAGTTGCTAAATAATATATAGGAGTACATGTTTCTATATGATAAAACTTTATAGATAAGTCAACATTTTTTCCCATGCAATGTTTCTAAAATTTGTAATTCCACATTTCCCTCTTGCATCAAAATTTAAATAGTATTTTAATTGATAGGTTTTTGTACATCAGATCTAGATATTTCAGGAAACTAGTTAACTTACTTTACATGCTGAAAGGTAAATATTTGTTTTTTGATTTAGTATCATCTGTAGAAATTCCTTCTGTAATCTTTATCTAATAATTAATATGTTTTCTTGAGCTTTCTTTCCATCTTACTTCATAATGATTTGGTGCTCTTTTCAGAGTTTAACATTCTATTATGTAACACTAATGTTTGCTGTCTTCTTTGCAACCACAGTGGAAAAGTAGGGCCATAACCTTAGTTGGTATAAACTGTATAGCCCCACTGAAGTAACTTGGCTTAATTCAAATAAAGATCAGATCACAGTTTGTGGGCTGCTTGAGACTACTTCGGTTGCATATTCCATTACCACATCCTTTTTGCACAATAGGAATGGCAAAAGAACGGTGTTGAGTACAGATTCAAAATTAAGTGTCAACACTAAGGCAGAAAAACAAATTTACAAATCTGGAGCATTTATAATGTCTATTAGGAATAGATACTTATGATAAATAAAATGAGATAAATGGAAGTTGGTAGGCAGCACCATTTTCTCAGTCTTGGAAGTCTTCATAAAAACAACTTTTCCTCTCCCCCAAAATTATCAAATGCTGAAGAATATGTAAAGTATAACTGAATATTACTGAAAGATATGAGGACAGGACCAAGGTGATTTTAGTAAACAAAAAAAGAGAAACCATTCCAGGGGTAGGGGGAAAATACCACAAAACCAAGCAAGTACACAACAGAAAAGAACTACAATGTATATTACTATTACATAACCTTACAACCTTGGGTACAAACAGAGGGGTTACCTGAAACAGAGAGGTTTTCAAATATCTATGCAATAAACAATGCAGAATAAAAACTGTTTCATTTGGATCTGCAAACAAAAAGTAAACTTGATATAAATTTGTATTACCTCAGTCTGGTTCTCAAAAACGTCATTGGAACAGCCATTTGGCATCTCAAGAGAAATACAGTAAATTATTAACTTACACATAGAACAGTCATTATTGCTAGCTTGCATGTGTTAAAATAATTATAGTTTTTGACCTGGTTGTATAAGGTCTGTGATTATGTAAGGGGGAGAAAGCCATAAAAATCCACAGCTACTTAGGCTTCTGACAAGTTGAAATTAAGAGGTAGGAGTGTTGTCATTCCCCTGCCTTTCTGCTTTGTTCCTCAGGAAAGGGGTGGAAAAAGCTGTCCAGACAGTAGAAGATGCACAAAGAAAAATTATGTACATTGCTCTCAAAATGCTAACTGATGAAAATAATCTTGTCCTCCCAAAAGGTGACACTTTCTAAAGCTGAAAAGTTAAATAAAATACGGTTAGCATAAACTCCTAGATTTGTCTTGGTAATCTTGCCTTTTGCAAGGCAAAATATTAATTGGTGGTTATTTGTCATACCATGACATTCCCATCTTCTTACTAACTTTGTTTATCATCATGAGTGGCATGTTATAGGTACTGGCAAGATAACTTGGCGTGATGAAGTTGTGACAGTCTCTCTAGTATCATTTGGATGAATAGATGCTGACTTCTAAAGTAAAGTAGCTGCAGTTGGGAAATGATACTCTTCTTTTTCTGGCACTTTAAAAACTGAGATAGAAATATCTTCTCTCTTTTTTTAAATTTTCCTTCTTTTTATTTTTTTTTTCTTCATCACAACATGAAGAATTAAATAATGCAAAACCTAAGAAATTACCTCAAAGTCTTGGCTGATAAATATTAATGTCTTCCAAAGTTTTGAACAATACATCTTTTCCTTGAGGTATATTCTTTTACTAAGGTTAAATACATCTGTACTAAGCCTGAAAAGAAATTGAAGCAATGACTATAGTAGTAAATTTAATGAACTCAATAGCATCCTTTGGGTACAACCAGGAAAAAGCGACCCAGCTCGATACTTTTACACTTTCTTGTCCTGTAATTGTCCACTACTTCTATCTTCAAAAACTTCTATGACATTTAAGGTTATGTCTCCAAGGATCTTGGGGCCCTTAAGCCATGCTTGTGGTCATCCTTAAAGTGAAATCTGGCTGAGGCTGAATAGGTTAACAGCCGCCTGACCTCTAAATTTTTTCAAGGTCTCTAAGCAGGGTATTTCCCCACCTATCAACTTCTGCAGAGCCTAGTTTAGTAGAACATGTCAGAACATTGAATTTGGTTCATCCCAAAACGCAACAGCCAAGATAATTTTTACTCAAAAACTCAGTTGATTATAAAGGTGATGTCAGTCCTTTCTATCCTATTATGCAGATACTATGTGCTACTAGCACTCATGAGAAATAAGAAGAGAAAGAAGTATAAGAAGTTGTTGTTTAAAAAAATAAAAATGTTTCATTTTTGAGGTCAGAAAATGTAGCATATATAGCTCAGTGAGCAAATGGATCTGCTTACACTCTGCATTATAAAACCCATCAACAGTTACTGAGCATAAAAATAGCAACATTTCTTGCAATGGACAGTTTCAGGAACTGCGTAGGTGCTCATATCCATAGTGAAATCAACATTAACATTTTTCTGTCGTTATTATCTCTTAGTAACTCAAAGGTATGTAAGGTCTAGAGGCATTACGGCAATCTTGAGACTCTTCTCTGTTTCCCCACATTTGTTAGTAATTGCTTCAGACTTTTGGAGAGATGAAGTAATCTGTTTTGCATTAACATTGTCCTTTCATTTTACTTTTGCAAATGACACCAAGTTGGTTGTTGTTCTGGTTGAGTGTAGAAAGACTCTACAGAGAGATCTGGGCAGGCTGGGTTGATGGGCTGAGGCCAATTAAACAAGGCTAAGTGCCAGCTCCTGCACTTGGGTCACAACAACCCCATGCAATGCTACAGGCTTCGGGAATAGTGGCTGGAAAGCTGCCAGGCAGAAAAGGACCTAGGGGTGTTGATTGACAGCTAGCTGAATATGAGCCAGCAGTGTGCCCAAGTGGCTAAAAAGGCCAAAAACATCTTGGTTTGTATCAGAAACAGTGTGACCAGCAGGATCAGGGAAGTGATCGTGCCCCTGTACTCAGCACTGGTGAGGTTGCACCTCAAATACTGTGTTCAGTTTTGAGCCCCTCACTGCAAGAAGGACATTGAGGCACTGAAGCATGTTCAGAGAAGGGCAATGAGGCTGATCAATAGTCTAGAGCTCCTCATGAGAAGCGACTGAGGGAACTGGAGCTTTTTTGCCTGGAGAAAGGGAAGCTGAAGGGAGACCTTATCACTTTCTACAGCTACCTGAAAGGAGGTAGTAATGAGGTGGGTGTTTGTCTCTTTTCCCAAGTAACAAGAGATAAGACAAGAGGAAATGACCTCATGTTGCCCCAGGGGATGTTTAGACTCAACATTAGGAAAATATTTTCCACCCAAAGGGTTGTCAAGAACTGGAACCACAGGGAAGAGGTTGAGTCACCATCTCTGACGGTATTTCAAAGACATGTAGTTGTGGCACTTAGGAACATGGTTAACTTATGGTTTGGGGAGTGCTAGGTGAACAGTTGGATTCAATGATCTTAAAGGTTTTCTTCAACCTAAATGTTTCTATGATTCTATTATGCATTCTGTTTCTGTTTGGTTGCTGGTTTGTTTTCTGATCTCTGCTCTTCACTCGTCCTAGCTTTTCATTATTGTTTTTGGGAGAGTCTTTGTCTGATCATTTCACATTCAGTCTTGCTCAGAATATGAACCTCAAGCTATGTTCAAATTTAATCATGCTTTACAACTGGGGATGTTTAAATGGTTTGCTAACTAGGTAAAATAAATGCTGTAGTGTCTCTTGTGGCTCACAGTTGATCCTATCAGAGGGTAGTTTATTTTAGAAACTGAAAAAATATAACTTTATAGATTATATTTGAAACTTGCCTTAGAACTTATATCTCATGCCTTATCAGTGTAAATAACTAAGCCTACCAAACTGAATGAAGACTTCTTATACCATTGCATATTTGAGATCTGCAAATATAAATCAAACAACTAGTGGTGATCAAGTAGTGACATGATTGCTTGCTCATGTAGAACAGAGTACAGCCATTTTTTGAGCTTCTGTACATCCTAACATAAAAAGTGGAATCAGAAGCTGAAAATATAATTCTGAGTATTAGCAGCAAAATGAAAGGAGCTAATCCTTTTCATATACTAAGGTGTCTTATGACTATCCAGACAGAAGAGACACAAAAAATATGCCTTATCTTTTTATGATATCAATGTGCCTCTATATGTTACAGTAAGCCACAAAAGATAACTGTACTGAGAAACTGAAATCATTAGAATAACCTTAAGGTTATACAGGTATGTGTACACGTCGGTACAGGAAAAAAGTAGGAGGGAAATAAATTGTCGTCTGTGTTTTTGCTGGTCATATTTGTGTTTTATCATTGTAGATATATTTGGTACATTTTGCATCATAAGACGCAAAACACAAAATTTCTTAGGTAAAACCCTGAGCTGTGAAATCCTGCTCCCTGGGCTTAAACAGATTTTAATATTTCCCTAGCAAGACAAGCTGGAAGTTAATACTAAAATGGCTCTCGTAACTGTACTTCTGCGAGGCCTGTTACAGAATGCTTTTGTGACCTCTGTTAATGTTGTTCTGGTATCTGTCATGCTGACTTGCCCTGTCTCCATATTATATTGCCATATATTTTGGATTGTGATGGATGCAAGCTTGAGTTGGGTTAAGGCTTTACCTGAGTACCTTGGCCACTACCTCATGAACATGCATATGAAAAAGGATTCTGTTCCTTTGCCTGGCAATCTTGAGACACAGGGGTTTGGAGAAATGAGGAACAGCTATTACGATTATGTGTTGTGGTTATTCACTGTAATTCAAGTGACGTTAATTGTAAGACTGTGGCGTGCTCAGCTCTCTTTGCGTGAGAATAATATCGTTTTAAAAGCCGCCCTGGTCCCAGCCCCAGCTTCCAGCCCAGCCCCAGCCCTGGTCCCAGCCCAGGTCCCCGTCCCCATCCCGGTCCCAGTCCCGGTCCTGACTTCAGCCATGGTCCCAGCCATGGTCCTGGTCACGGCCCCAGTCTCGACCCCGTCCATGGTTCTGGTCAGAGTTCTGTCCCGGCTCGGGCTTCGGCCCTGGCACCCCGGCCACAGTGCCTGGCCGTGGCCCCAGTGCCCACTCCTGCTCTGGAGGCCGCTGCCCCCGCCCCCGTTTTGGTGCCGGCGGGAGTGGCAGTCTCCAGTGGGCACACAGGAAATGTGGTCCAGTTGGCCCCAGTCACCACTCACTGGAAGTGCTCTAAGAAAACAGACCACCCGGTGAGGGATGAGAACACAGACACAGAGGAAGGAGAGGGACCCTCTCAAGGGGGATCACAGCCAGAGGTCAAAATCCTCTCCCTGAAAGAACTACGAATTTTACAAAAAGACTATGCCTGGGGGGATGGTGAAACTCTGATGACCTGGCTGTTGCGGTGTTGGGACACTGGAGCGGTTACAATTGATCTGAATGGAGAAACAAGCTAAGCAATTGGAGCATTAGCAAAGGAGCAGGGCACTGATAGAACTGGGAGCATTAGCAAAGGAACAGGGCATTGATAGGTTTATTTGGAAAGACATCTGCATTCGAAGTCTCTGGGTACATGTTATAACATCTCTGAATAGAAGATATTCTTGTAAAGAAGATACAGAATGTAGTTTTACTAAATGGAACACTATAGAGCAGGGTGTCAGATTTTTGAGAGAGCAGGCACTCCGACAGGTAATCTATGATGAACAAACACTTGCAGATCCTGACCAAGTACCATGCCAAGGTTCGCTGTTAAAGAAGTTTATACAGAAAGCCTCTCCTAAGTATTCCAGCATTTTGGCAGGAAGGCTTTTTGGGGCAGAAGATGAAACACCAACAACTGTGGGTGAGTTTGCTACTCAGCTCAAGCAATTTGAAGACACTGCTGATCACAACATACACTTCCGCATTGCAGTCATGGAAAGGACACTAGAGAACATCCAAACCAACATCAAAACTGACAAGGCTGACATAAAAACCCAGTTTGA
>NW_010190067.1:39931-40203 GCF_000695765.1 Mesitornis unicolor
ACTCCAACGGAAAGGAAAATGCTGGCTGCCTATGAGGGAGTTCGAGCTGCTTCAGAAGTAATTGGCACTGAGGCACAGCTTCTCCTGGCACCCCGACTGCCAGTCCTGGGCTGGACATTTAAAGGGAGAGCTGCATCTGCACACCATGCCACCGATGCCACCTGGAGCAAATGGGCTGCCCTAATAACCCAACGAGCGCGAATAGGGAGCCCCAATCAGCCAGGCATATTGGAAGTGATGCCAAATTGGCCAGAGGGCACAGGTTTTGGAAT
>NW_010190068.1:0-11297 GCF_000695765.1 Mesitornis unicolor
AGGCCACATCCCACCACATCCCATGTCCTTCCTGGGTGGCTCAGGGTATGTGCAATTTAAGCTCTGTGTCAGAGTAATTGTGTTGGTAGTATCTGCTGTGCCCTGTTTTTCACTGGCTTGTGTCTCACCCTGCTTACAGGAACAGGGTCTAAATTAATCCTGCAGCATGCTAATTTGATCTCTATGCTCCCATGTTTGTTAGCTACTGAATCTCACCCAGCCCATCTCCTCTGTCTCTGCTATTCTTAAATCCATCTATTTCTACTGGCCTCTCTTTCTTTGATACAGCCTTTTCCATAAGCCTCGCTGACACTTAGAGCCCAGAAAGTCCTCCTAAATATAATTGTTCTCCCAAGGGTAGGCATCAGCTCAGTCAGGATCAGAGAGAGCTCAGAGACAGCAGCACAGGAATTGTGCTGTTTCTTGTGGTTTTACGGCACTTTTTGAAGCATGGGAAGCTGTCAAGCCACGGCCAAATGCAGTCAGAAGTGTATTCCCAGGGCAGGATCCAGGGCGTGGGATTGGGGTTTGGACAGGCAAGAGAAACCCTGGTGGGAGTCAAGGCTGGGAAGGCTTTTGCCTTGATCTCACCCCTGAGGACAGTTATGGAGGCAGGGGTGACATCGGGGCACACAGTTTTCTGTTTATCTGAGGGAAGAATGCTGAGGTTCTCCAGCTAAGGGGAAAACGCAGGTGATGAGGTCCTACAGGACCTTCTGGAGAACATGGTGCATCATGTCTAGTGCTTCTCTGAAACCTCATGTCCACAAGAATTTATTTGCACCAATGCTACATCAGCCCTGTGATGCCCAAACTGGTTCCTGCAGGGCTTTTCAGGTGTCTCCCCTCCCTGCTGCCTGGTGACCCACCTGCCACTTCATAGCCCCTTCCACACGGTGACCACAGACCTTCCTGCAAAGGCTGTGGCTCAGGCTGCCATCAGGAAACCTTGAGGCAGTGGTGAATCGCTTGATTCAAAGGCAGGTGATGACTCAGTGGCAGAGTCCAGAGCAGGTTCCTTACAGATCCCACATTCTGTGAACTTGCCTCCAGCAGAATCAATTATTCTATTAGCTGGAATTAGGGAGAAAATCGCTAATAAATAGTTATTCCATCCAGACAGGCACTGTCACAGTGACTAAGATATTTCTGAGTTTGAGGTGTGTTTGGAAAATGAAGACAAAAATGGGAGAAAACCACAAGCAGTTTGTCTTGATGTCTTTAATTTGTTGTCATTCTCTTCATTTGAAAATTATATTTGAAGCTACATTTGGCCTTTCAAGAATAATGAAACAGAAAAAGAAACAAAGTGTTTCCTTCAAATTAAATGTTGTGGATTTCTCTTTTGGGTAGAAAATTGCCCCTTCTGACTTCATTTGTCTCAAATGAATAATTAATTTGATCTCCTGGACTGACCCTTGGAACAAAAACTCCACTCATCCCAAAGCTATGCCTGTAATGTCAGATAGGGTTTGTGCAGCTTCTCCACCATACATGAAGAGCCATTTCTAGCAGGTAATTCTTCCCACCATAGGCACACAGGATAAATAACCCCAGCAATGCAAGGAGAATTAGAGACACCAACTGTTAAGAGGAGACCACTAGGGTAAGAACCATTTATGACCTTGAACAGAAACTGGGATTTTGGATCTTGAGATTTTCCCGCTATCTCCACCTGGGAGCAAATTTGTCTCGTTTACAATTTGTACAACATAACATGGTATGCGAAGGACAAGGCTCATGTAGGGGTTGATATAAAGTAGGCAGTGCAGAGGCTGAGTGCTGTTATCAGGGACACGCTGACTCCTCATGGCCTCGCACCGAATCAACCGAGTGACACCTGGGCTGAGGGGGAGTCCTCACAGCCTGGCGTTGCATTGGTAAAGCTGAGTAGAGCACTTTTAATTGCCTCCTTCGGTCTTCCCCCCCCCACCTTGATCAAACACATTATGAGCCTTGTAAAGGGTCAACCAACATGCAATAATTAACTTAGTTAAGAGTTAACTCTCTCCAAGAGTATAAATCTGGCATTGAGAATCCTCCATTTTGGGTGGACGAAGGCAAGAACACCAACTTTCGGATGGGTTGATGGGCCTGGACATCTCTCATTCCCCGAGGCAGGGACGTCTTCTTGGTGAGAATCACAATAATTAACTATAGCACTAAGTATCAATCTATGCTTGCTTATTGTAGTGCTTGCTTATTGTAGTACGTGCATGATTAAGGATAGTTAATGTTACAGAGTTATACATTTAAACTTTGTGATGTCATTTATATTTGTGTAAGACAGTGCATTTATCACTGGCAATTCTGAACCTATTATATCTGTCACCTTAATAAATCATTTGTCTTTTTCAACTTTGCAAATCTGTTTCAGAGAAGGTCCCTGAGAGGGCTCTGAACAGACAAACTTTGACTCTGCAACTTTGTGAATCTGTTTTAGTGAAAGTGCTTCAGATGGCTCTAGACAGGCTGTTTCAGTGAAAGTCCCTCAGAGGGCTCTGAACAGACAAATGTTGCAACTTTGTGTTTAGTGAAACCTCCTCAAAGGGCTCTGAACAGGCAAACATTGACTCTGATAAGTGGCTACTCCCATAACCTCTATTAGACATGAACTGAGACTAAGACTGGATCCGCTGCAAGGGGGACCTTTCTGAACCTCGTGACTCAACGGGAGGGCTTCCACCCCCCAACAGCCACATATCAGACTCATACCCTTCACGTGACATAAAAATTACAGGTTTTCCACGATTCTGCATGTCCAGCACACAGCTTTGCCACTGGAAACTGCAGTAAACAACAACCACAGCTGGGTATTACCATATCCAACAGATACCTGTGGCCTTGGAAGCTCAGGATTTGAGTGTTTCCCTTTAAATAAACTGCAGCTTCTGATTCACGTCCTGAACTATTCAAAGCTCAGGAGCTGCCTTTCATTCTTTGCTGCTTCTTCTCTATGTTCGGGCAGCAAATGAGCTTGGAATAAATCCTGGCTGGATGGGGCTGAGCCAGATCCATGCAGGAGAGGAGAAGGGCGGTTGTAAAAGGCTTCGATTCACGTGTGCCTTTCTAAGCATAGCATCCTCCCAGGTACCAAACCAAGAGTGATCACAGGGGGATACAGGTCTCGTTGTCAAAGCCAACAGAGTCCAGAAGTGCAAACGATTTTAAAAGCCTGAATTCAAGCTGTTTGCGCATGGCTGGTAAATGTCCAGCATCCCCTGAAGGTAATCAGGAGTGAAACAACAGTCCTCATTCATCCAGTCCTACTCCACCTCTCCCACACATTCTCAACCACCTCTGCCCCACGTTGAACAAGAGACCTACTGTGCAAAAGCAAGTTCATCAGCACCGATGCCTCCTCCAGTGTTGGAATCAGCCTGTCAAACCCCAGCTGCTATGTAAGAAATGTTTAATTTGCTATGTGTTGGGCCAAGAGCATGAATGGTGCTGCCTTTAGGCAGCCCCATAGCCAAAGGCACAAAGAGAGGCAGTTTGTGCATCTTCTTCCACTGCGGGAAACAGACAAAAAGCAAATTTTGGGCATCCACATTGGAGAAAGGTCATCAATCATGGTCCTGTGGTGCTAGGGGCTACAAAAAAAACCACAAAGAGTCTGTTCCTGCCTGGGGTTTATGACAAATTGACCAGAAGGTGGGAGAGAAGACATAGATACAGAGGGCTGCTCTGTGGCTGTGAGGACCATGAAGCCTGCCTGGCCATGAGAACCATCTCTGCTGGATGAGATATGAGCTGGGGTAATGCCCTGCTTAGGTACAGCTGGCAAAGAGCAGCTCAGCATCCCAGCGTACCAGATTATCTGTCCAGGCAGCAAGAAGATGCTTCTGTGACTCCCTGTAAAGTACTCAGCATCCTTTTGGAGAAGAAATGCAGCACAAACCAGTAAAACTGGTACAGGACTCGCAGTGCAGAATGCCTGGCTTTTGGTTCTGTCCCAGACTTGCTCTATGTGCCTCAGTTTCCCCAAGTGTTAAGCCAGGACAATCAGCTTTGCCCAATTTCGTAAAATATGTGGACGTCTGCAGATGCAGATCTTCATGTGCGATGAGTCAGATCTTCCCTTGTGTGACTCAGCTCACAGATGCTGAGCCCTGCATCACCATGGCCATTTCTCATTGAACAGCTACGGAGATTCCCCTGCTCCAGGATCCGTATTTGCTATTCTTACTGCAGCAATGCAGCCACAGACATCTCCTGAGTGCCTGACTATTCCCACAACTAAATACTTCTCTGAGTTTCTAGACCTATTTAGGAAGATCGGGGGGGAAAAAAGGCTTTATAGATTAAACGCTTCTGTTAACAATACAGAGGTCATTGCAACATCTTCACCAATGAACACCTTCATCGAGGAATATCTTCATTGCAACATCATCCTGGATGAAAATAACCTCTGCTCTATGCAGTGATGTAGGAGAGAGACAAAGGCCAGGATGCCCACAGGAGCTGGTTTAAGTATAGGAACAGCCAAAAGGCTCCATCCCATCCCAGTTACCTGTTAAAGGTTCCCAGTGGCCAGGACATCAGCTGAGTGTAACAAGCTCAAGCCCTGCAAGCCTTGCTGTGTCCTATAGCCAGAGGGTGACTTACGAGGAGGAAGCAAAGAAGAAACGTTTGCAATGGCCGGATGTATTTTTTGAGCTTTCCATGAAGACTGCAGCAGATGTGGTTCATTCTAAAAAGGGAAATAGAGAAAAGTTCATTGGATGATCAACAACTTTCCTCCCCGCAAGTTATAAAAGAAAGAAAATGGAAATCTAACAGTGGCTTTCACTTCTAAAATGAACACAATTCTCCTTGATGCATGAGTATGGCTCTGCAATGCCAGCAGCACAAATCCTGCGCTCTGGCAGGACAGAGATCTGATGCTAGAAAAATTTTTAATGCGTGGATGCAGTCCATTAACATCTGGATCTGCCGCTTCTAAAGATTACGCCAGCAGACGTCGCTCTGCAAGAATGCAGCAGTGTTGCATCATGTGGGCTCCTTGAATTTTCCAGAAATCCTGCCTGCCATCTCTTTCCTGCCAGGTTTTCGCTGAAGATCTATTCAGCAGCTAGGAAATATGCACTGCAATTCTCTGCTGGCTTATTTTAAACAAGCGGGAGTATTTAGAATAAGCTTAGTATGCAGTTTTTGATGCATGGAGATGCAGGAAAGACATCCCTTTTACTAAGGGTCCTGAATGCAGAACCAGTCCTGTTCTGGGATATAGGAAACTTCAGGCAGAGAGAAATACAATTAAACATTATGTGTGACACCGTGTATCTATCTCGCAGTGCCAAATGATATCAGAAGTGACATTAAAGTTGCAAAAAGACCAAATGAAGTTCAACTGAATAACTTCCACTTGAGCTCAACCACTCCTGTGACAGAGAGCAAAGAAACCCTAGGATGCCTAGTCTCTGTTCTCACTGATGCATGTTCAATGCCCCACCAGCTGGTCCACTCGCCTTGAGGACTGGTTTTGGCATTTTGCAGATACATCCTAGACTGCCAAATTTGGACCTAGGTGAAGGGACCCAACCATTGCAACATTTGCCTCTCATGTGGGCTTTTTGTGTCAGCCCAAGCAAAGACGCAGCAACTCAGATACAGAAGCAAACTGGCTTGGAGCCACCAGATCAGCACAACAAAGTCACCTCGTTGGGGCAACCAAAAGCTTGTGGTCTCTGGACCCTGGGAAGGATGAAGTCCCTGTTCCTGCTGTATCTCTCTGGGCAGCTCTTCTGTGTCTGCGTAAGAGCGGAAAAGATGAGGAGGCTCCCAGGACCCTCGCTAAGCATCCCTTTGCTTACATATCTGCAGCATGTGGGCGGTGAGAACTGTACGTGCTGTTTGCTTCTGCTGGACTGCTGCCCAGTGCAGGGGGGTTGCCAAGCCCAGCGCCTCTTTCCTCAGATTCATCTCCCCCTTCCTCCTTTCCTGCCTTAAAACTGCTGCATCAAGCACCCCAAAGTCCACAATGCAGCAAAACCAACAGCCCCAGCCTCCTGCATACAGCCCCAGATCCCATCAGCATCACTAGCAACAGAGTTTTGCAGCTCAGTTTGCTAGGGACTTGATTTCCAACAACAAAGTCACTTTGAGGGACATCAGTAGGACTGGTGAAATGGGCAGTTGTGTAACTTACGTACACACACACACACACGCCAGCATGCACACACATGCACACGTGTGTACATGCGTGCACATGCTGAGCCTGCCCCAACGCCCAGCGCAGCTCTGTGCTGGAAGCAGAAGATTGGCTGGCAGAGGATTCCTTTCCAAGCAAGGATTGGTTTTAGGGGCGTTTCTGTTCTCTCAGCTGGCTCCAGAATAAATGGTTTCCTTTTACATCCCATTTCCTTAGAAGAGGTCTGAGACATTGCTGCACGGGAGGGGGGAGATGTGGGTCTGTGCCTCCTCTCAGCTTTCTGACAGCTTCAACCAAATTTAAAGGAGAGGCAGAGAGCTCAAACCTTTTAAGCTCCTATGTGCTTCTTGGAAACAGGCAGCTAGGAAGAGATGAGGAAGAGTTTTAACGTTTCAGTGGGTGGGAACTCAGCTTTTAATGAGACATTGGATTCTCCCTCACAGCCCCCACTCTGTGCATGACTCTGAGCAGACCCTTCCCATTCCTGGGCCTTCTCTGCTCGTATTTTTAGTAAAGGGTAAAAAACTGGAAATGGCACATTCCTCACTGCCTGCTTGTGGGGAAACTGAAGCTACAGCATCCCAAATCACTGGCTCTTGCAGTCTGCCCTTCAGATGGCCCTGGCGTTCATGAGGCTGACGTGGCTGAAAAATGAGCTGCTTTCTTTTTCTTTTGGTTAACTTTTGGGTGGATCCAGACTTCTGAAAGGCAGAAGGGAGGAGGTGAGGACTTGATATCACCAGTGCACAGCCGCTCATCCAGCCAGCCTGGAGAGGGTACCCCAGAGTCCTGAGTCGTGTTGGTCTGCCATGACCCCAGATTGCACCAGGGAAGGGTTAGATTGGATATTAGGGAAAAATTCTTTACTGAAAGAGTGGTCAAGCATTGGACCAGGCTGCCCAGGGCAGTGGTGGAGTCACCATCCCTGCATATATTCAAAAAACATGTAGATGTGGAACTTCAGGACATGGTTTAGTGCTTGGCATGGTGGGGTTGGGTTGATGGTTGAACTTCATGATCTTAGAGGTCTTTTCCAACCTTAATGATTCTGTGATTCTACACAAGACCTCCTGTATCTGTGTAGAAAGAGCACAAGACACAGCAGCTACACGGGTCCTCCATGCTTGCTGCCCAGGGACAGCAAACTCCTGTCCCCAGGCTGTGGCTGTCCACAAAGACCCCATCTCCTGCCTGCATAGCCCAGCTCCCAGGAAGGTGCAGGATGCAGGGGTTTGCAATCCGACCTGCCGTCACCCACACTGGACCTCGGCCGAGGCCATGCAGATGCCATTCTTTCCACTGAAAGCACTGGAGGAATTTCCCCTCGCCTCAACTTGTTGGCAGGAGACCCTGTGGATTTTGAACTTTTCTCTGGGTGTATTAAACAGGGATTACAAACTGGGATCAAGAGACTCTCTCTCCTATACGCCCTGTGGGAAAGCTGCAGCTGGGGCCTCATTGGCCTGTCCTTCCTTGTTTGTGCATCACAGCATACCTGAGTGATGCCACAGATGGAGAATTCCCTTCCCTCCAGGGTCAACAGGTTTTTCAACCCCTCCCCCTTTTTTATTTTTTCCTCCATCACATCTGCTGAAGGAGCAAAAGTTGACCAGTGCTTTGCAGAGGATGTGAGCATCCATGGGCTGAATTTGCACCTTTAGGGCACATAAACCCAGCCTGTGACCCAGAAAGCCAGGGGCCAGCATCCCCAGCTCCGGGCACAGCAGGCCAGCGGAGAGAAGATTGGCTCATCACCACTGCAGACCAGACAGGCCAGGGCACAGATCCACACGATGCTCAGCCTTTCAGCTTCACTGCCGTCCTTTGTGTGCTGTCTATTCAGATAAAGCTGGTCCCTTCCAGCTCCAGCCAAACCAGGACCCGGGCACAGCTGCAAGACATAGAGGGGGAAAAGGGCTGTGATTCTGCCTGAGTGCGAGACATCGCTGCCTGCAAAGCCACCATCCTGTGATGCCTTGAGCTGCGTGAATGAGCTCAGAGTGGCACAGGAGGATGTTGCAAAGGGAAAACTATGGAAAACATTGAGCTGAGCAGAGAAGCAGAACCTCCCCAAAGCCTTTGCATGTGGGTACCCACAGCACCAAGCAAGCTCTGACTGGCACTGGATGGGGGATCCCCCTCACCCAACACAGGCTTGATGGGAATTTGACTATATCAGGGAGTCTCCCACACTTCTTTTGTCTTCTGCAGGTAGATGCATTTAAAGTGGAGGGTGCAAAAAGGGTCAGTATCACTTCTGCTGCCCCCACTGTGATCTTTGCATGTGGCATGTTTTTTAATCCCTCTAGATCCAATCCTGCCATGTGCTGTGCTCCCTCCAAGAGACGTTCAGCACCAGGACAGTTTCTTAGCTGCTTTTCAGTGCCAGACCCATGTTGGCTCTGAGCATCCCTGCCTTCCTCTGTAGCACAGAGAAACCTCAGAGGTAACTGAGCTACCCAGAGCAGGAAGTGAGGCTCATAAAACCATACAAAGTGTCCTCCTAGGCCAGTGTGGTCCACCCAGCTCTGTGCCACCAGCAATCATGGGAGAGGCAAGCACCTTTAGGGTAAGCAACTGGTTCCAGTTTGCCTGCGGTTCATCATGCTTGTGGCACTCCAGCACCCAGACCTGCTGGATTAGGGATGTCCAGCATACATCCATATTAGTATCTACTTCTGGAATTAATTAGTCTAATTTGTCTGATCCTTTTAGATTAGATCCCATCTGCCTCCTGTAGGTGCAACTGTATGAAAAAAGGACTGCCTGGGGTCTGTTTTAAAATTATCTCCAGCTATCTCCTACCTAGCTCCATGCTCTGAACTGTGGGATCTGGTGAACAGCTTTAATCCCCTGTTCTATTAAAACTGGCAGTTACAAGAAGGGACTAAATATCTCTGCTCTACAAATTGCCTCCATGGCTGTCCTTGCTGCAGACCACGCTTGATCCTGAAAAGCAGCAATCCTCCACCAGCACTGCTTGATGGCAGCTTAGGAGATGCCAAACTCCATCACTGATACAGGAAAACAAGGGTCAGTCTCCTGGGACACTACAGCCTACACGAAAGGGGGAATGTGCAAAGCTGCTAGGGAATATATATATATGTATATATGTATTTCTATTTTAAAAGTTCAGTCGCAAGAGTCTGTTAGACTGCAGTGCCTGTTTTGATTCACTTTTGTAGAAATAAAGTGCTCCTGTAATATACGATCAAGTGAATTAGTAACACTGCTCTAAATAAGACAAGCCAACCAACCACAACAGCATCTGTCCAGATGTTTTGTAGCTGGGCATGGGTTGTTTTACCACAGAGCTGGGTGTAGGACTCCCAGTACCAGTCAGATTTCAGTGTCCTCCACCCCAGCAGCTCCCCCACACCCAGCTCAGATGCTGCGACCACAGGCTGCAAATCTCTGGCTGGTTTGTTGGGATGTGTAGGATCAGACCCGTATCATAAACAGCTTGTTTTTTTGGTTTCAGTTGTTCGGGGGTTTTTATTAAAGTATGTTATAGCTTGGTAGATCTGCAGCCCCCTAAATTAGAAGGCTCCCCAGGGAGCAGAACTGCACTCAAAATAACTTGCGACAAAAGAAATGCAAGTTTCATCCTTGCATTTTACAGCTGGGCGGCTGGAGGGGAGGAGTCATGCTGGAGAAGTGGATGTGTCTTTTGGCAGCTGGGGCCTCTCATTAAAGCAGCAGAGAAGACGGAAGAAGGCAACTCCCAGCATCACTCCCCCTTCCCAGTCCTCTCCCCCATCCCACTGCCGTAGGATCTCCTACGTGGCACTGTGGGGGCTGGGAGCCACGGTGCCTGCAAAGTCCGACTGCACTGGGAAATCACTTGATGGCAAGAGAAATCTCCCCCTGCAATGCAGATCAGCCCAATTCCTAGCACTTTTACCCTGGAAAATTATGTTTACAGTCAAGATTAAGCTGTCTGCTGACATTTTGGTAGAATTTACTGAACTTCTGCAAATTCACATCCGAAAGCCCTGCACGTTTATTGTGGCTGTCTTAGAGCAATGCCGTCAGGATTGTGTTGTCTGGCTGGGATGGGGGTGGATTAATAGTGGAGAACAATTAGTGATAGCGGGGATAGGGGGGAATGCACTTTTAAAGATCAGGCAAAAGTTGAAGTATCTTTATGCTGAGATGCCTGTCTTCGTACACAAAGAACTATTTTTATTCAACTTCAAATTCCTATTATCGAGGCAAAGCCATTTAGAAGGACTGAAGTACAGAGCCTTACACTTGGGTTTGGTACTGGGAGACACTGAAAGAGATCAAGATTAAAAGTTTTAAATTTTATTTTAAATTTCACTAGGAAGAAAAAAAAATCTTACATGGGAAGTAATTACACAGAAGGGTTTGAAGGTGGAGCAATCCAGAGCTTGGCAGAGAAAACCAGCTGACCCTGGAAGTTTAAAGGAGCTTTTCTCATTTCTCAGCTGGTCCATGCTGCTGGTACAGACTAGTAACATTTCACCTGTGTATTGATTGTTTGCTATAAGCAAATTCATTTTTTTTTAATGTCGATGTAGTAATAAAGCAAAGATCATGCTATTAAATCCACGGGGTTCTGATCATTTATGCAGACACAAAGCCAAGAAAAATACTCCAAATATACACTAAGATACACAAAAAATATAATGTTCAGGGTACTTCAAACCTCTGCCTCCCACTAAATCTCTTCCAGAAGGGATGAGATCTCTGAATATCATGTTGTGAAGCCATTGGGACCATTATAGGCACATTATCATTAAAGACAGCAACGTATGGTACCTGCTTGGATGCAAAATTCCCAGGGAAGATGTCAGATGGAAACATGTTTTGTCCAGGAATTTCTTTCTCCCCACATGTCACTGAAAAAGAAAACAAATAAATAAAATAAATCACACAAAGCCAGGAGCCTTCAGGCATCTGAAATGAATTCAAGTTCGGCACCCCAAAGGTCACTTGGGGAGACCTCTTGGCACTTCACTCCTGTATCAGCCTGTGTGCAAATGACACCGTGTGGATCAGTTCAGCTGTAAGAAAGGCTTTTGGGAGGGGATGAACAGGACAACCTTCCCCACAGCCAGCAGCAAACACCCAGCGACTGGAGCAAACCTCCCGTTATCTGCAACCGCTCTTTTTACCG
>NW_010190068.1:11328-13410 GCF_000695765.1 Mesitornis unicolor
TCAACGTCTTGTGGCTGCAAACCATGCTGCGAGTGAAATCATCATACAAACACAGTTTGTTTTGCTGTTAGAGTTCTGGGAAGCTGGTTTATTGCAGCTGGTGGCAAATTTTGTACAGGGACAGCTCAAAGACCTCCCCTCATTTGAAGTGTGGAGTATCCACTCACATGGCATCATCAGAATGGTTTAGACGGAAGGAAAATGTCAGCTTTCTGATGCCATGTATTAGAATTGGTAGACTGATGTGGTGCAGGGGAATGGACAGTGGAGAGATGAGACGATCCCAATACAAGGTGACTGCAAGACAACAAGCTGGACCTGAAGGCAGAACATTCAAAGTCAGAAGACAAAATCAGATGTTGTTTTCTACTACAGCAACAAAAGGTAGCAACCTGCTGAGACCTCTGTCATTCAAGGGAAGCAGAGAAACTTGCACAGCTAAAACCATGGAGGGGAAAAAAGTGAAATTACACGGTGATTGGAAGCAAGAGGTGACACAGACATCAGTTAAACAATACAATGATGCAGCATCCCTCAGCTAATGTGGTAACCATCAATGAGGATGATGCTTAATTACTGTGTGGTACCTAGCATATCACTGTATCACAGAATGCCATTAAAAAAAATCCCATGCTGTCTTAAAATGTGACAGGGTTGAAAGTAATTGGTGTACAATACTTGTGACTCAGTGCAGAAACTTGTCTATGGCACTTTGCTGCAAGCGCTCTCAGCCAGGCAGCCTGGCACCAGGCAGCATGAGCACTTAACTCCTTCAGCATTACTTTGGGGCTGCGAATACTGGGGCTGCCATAACACCTTTCTAAACTGCGTCAGTTCACCAGGCATGAGGATTTGGCAACGGTGGTAAGCTACAATGAAGAACAGACTCCAACTGATCAGCTGCTCTTACACCTACGGTGCAGAGTGACATTTGGAAGTATGGAAGACATGATGGGTAAGAAGTTCACCCCCCATCAGCCCAGCTGTGAGGAAAAAAGAGGAAGGTGCTAGTACAGGTGAGGAGACGGATGGAATACCAGTCTCTGTGAGATACAGCAATGTGACAAAGATCCCCAGCTGACTGTAACGTGGCCATCAGGTCCCTGCAAAGCAAATGCAAGTCCCCTTAGGTATCATAGAATCATCTGGTTGGAAAGGACTTTTGAGATCACTGAGTCCAACTATAACCTGTCCACCACTAAACCATGTCCCTAAGAACCTCATCTACCCATCTTTTAAATACGTTCAGTGATGGTGACTCCACCACTTCCCTGGGCAGCCTGTTCCAGTGCTTGACAACCCTTGCGGTGAAGAAATTTTTCCTAATATCCAATCTAAACCTTCCCTGGGGCAACTTGAGGCCGTTTCCTCTCATCCTATCTCTTGTTACTTGGGAGAAGAGACCAACACCCACCTCACTACCCCCTCCTTTCAGGTGGTTGTAGAGGGTGATAAGGTCTTCCCTTAGCCTCCTCTTCTCCAGGCTGAACAACTCCACTTCCCTCAGCCGCTCCCCATCATTCTTGTGCTCCAGACCCCTCATCAGCTTCGTTGCCCTTCTCTGGACACGCTCCAGCACCTCAATGTACTTCTTGGAGTGAGAGGCCCAAAAGTGAACACAGGATTCGAGGTGCGACCTCACCAATGCCAAGTACAGGATCCCTGTCCTAGTCCTGCTGGCCACACTATTGCTGATGCGAGCCAGGATCATCAAACAAGGGGTCATTTCAGATGGCAAAATGTGACCTGAACTGCCTCAGACTGCTCCAGTTGTGGCTGAAGTCCTTTGCAACAGCCCTCGACTTTATGGAGTGTGACACCGTGGTAAAAAATAAATAAATCACCCGCCTCAGGCCTCAACAAGCATCCAGCCGCAAGAGATGCCAGGATGGCAGGGGGGATAAAATGGACCAGAACCCCGTAAAAATGCAAAAGCACTAGTCTCGCTTGGGAGGGTTGCAAGGCCTGGCTGGGGGCAGGAAGGGAGAAAGAGGGATCAGGCCTCTCCCCCTCAGCCCCGCCGGACCCCCCCCCTTTGCAGCAGCAGCGGGGCCGGGCGCTCCCAGCCATTGGTGGGAGGCC
>NW_010190069.1:0-439 GCF_000695765.1 Mesitornis unicolor
GCTCCATACTCCCATTTTTGAGGCCCCATCTGTCTTTGAATGGCCAAAAAGCCAGTTTTATGTGCCCAATCTCCCATTTCAGTACCCAAATTCTCCTTTTATGGCCAAAACGCCCTTTGTGAGGGCTCAAAGTTTCATTTTTTGGTTGAAGCTCTCAATTTGAGGGTCAAAGTATGATTTTTAGGGCACAAACTCCTAATTTTAGCACCCAAACGCTTTATATAATTGACAAAGCTCTCATTTTTAGAGGACCAAACTCTTATTTCAAGGTTCAAACTCTCAATTTCAGGGCCGAAACCTCAATTATATGGCCAAAAATTCCAGTTTGCGGGCTCTAACTCCCACTCTATGGCCAAAATGCTCAGTGTTAGGACACAAAACGCCCTTATTAAGGGCTCAAACTCTGATATTTAGGGTCCAAACTCTCAATTTCAGGGCC
>NW_010190070.1:0-3216 GCF_000695765.1 Mesitornis unicolor
TTCCCCCCTTTTTAAAAATGGGGGCTGTGTCTCCCCTTTTACAGTCAATGGGAACTCCACTGGACTGCCACGACTTCTCAAATATGATGGACAGTGGCTTAGCAACTTCATCCACCAGTTCCCTCAGGACCCGTGGATGCATCTCATCAGGTCCCATGGATTTGTGCACCTTCAGGTTTCTTAGAGGGTCTTGAACCTGATCTTCTCCTACAGTGAGTGATTCATTCTCCCAGTCCCTGCATTTGCCTTCTGTGGGTGGTATGGCTTGAGCACTTGCCAGTGAAGACTGAGGCAAAAAAAGTTGTTGAGTACCTCAGTCTTCTCCATGTCCCAGGTAACCAAGGTCTCCTGTTTCCTTCTGGAGAGAGCTCACATTTTCCCTAGCCTTCCTTTTACCACCAACATACACATAGAAACTTTTCTTGTTGCCCTTGACGTCCCTGGCCAGAATTAATTCTATCAGGACTTCAGGAAAGAACCAGCTGGAGGCAAAGGAAAAAAGACCTTTTAGGCAGGTAAAAATCTAAGTTGCAGTACTAAAGACCCTGTGGCCAAAAAACTCCTCACCCCCACATCAGCAGTCTGGCCACAGACAACAGGTGTTTTTTTTTCCTTTCAGCTTTCTGAAAAACCTCAATTTCTTCAGGAATCTTGATAATAGATAATCTGAAGTGGAAATGTAAATAAGTTAGTAGCTAGACAAATTATTAAAAAACCTAAAATAGGATGCAAACAATAGTGGAGGTGGGAGAAGATGCTTTAATTACTCATAAAGGAGCAACCATCCTTCTTTTTAATTACTTGTTTTGTTAATGGCTGTGTAAAACAAATTGAATGCTTTTGTCTAGATTATAAACCAAAAGCTTTTGTTACAAAACTCAGCACAAGATGACAATTATGCTTAATGCTTTCAGCAGAAAACCCCAAAATCTTTCAGATCTGTGCAGGAAAGCTGTGAGGATAATCATAAGCTCAAAATATATTTTTAATATTCCTATAAAACAAACCCAAAGCAAGCAAACAAAAAACCTTTTAAGGCAACTTTCAATGCCATATTTATGCAGTGATTGAGTATTAATTAAAAGTCAGCATTAATGTAAATAATAATGCAGTAGGAACTGACATTTAAAGCTATTGCCCAGGTGTAAGAAAACATGAAATTCCTACTAGTGCTTTTGAATATAGTAGAATACAGCTCTTGTTCTTACTGAGGCTATGTGCAGTAAAGAGATGAAACACACTCCTGAAAAGAGGAAGAAAAAAAACCCAAAAAACACAAAATGGCAAAACTTTAGTCCCTTATAGCTTAGAAAGATCTTAGAAAGTTATTGATCCGTTATTTCAGTAAAAGTTTGGCTCCTGAAACAGGGACCGTCTGCTGTTTCTCCTGCAGATCTGGAGGTCTCTGGAGCTTCCATGCCAGCATCAGGAATTTTTCCTGAGGAGGAACCACAGAACATCGGACTGACTCGGGACACCGGTAAGACCCCTGAATTTTTATATGTTTATATATTTAAAATACATTCTTTTTGGTAACCTATTTACTCAAGTCACAGAGAGACATCCTGTGAGGTGAATAGGGGTTTTTGTTCGGACGTTGTGTTTGTTAGCCTATTTACGTAAGTCGCTGAGAGACATCCTGTGGTGTAAGTAGCAGATTTGTTCATTCGAATGTTGTTTTGCACGGGGAGGTAGGATCATGGGTATCACTGCCTCCAAAGGGGGAGGATTCTAAAGAAATCCCTCTTGGATTGCATATTGTGACATTGGAAAAAACAAACAAACAAACAAAGAACAAATGAGTGACATAAGAGAGTTTGTTGTAAGGCTCTGAATTGTTCTAATTTTTACAGTTTTGGTTGTTGATTACTGTATAAATGTTGCAAGATCTTGCCGATTGTTGATTGTGTGAGTGAATGAGACGCAGTTTAACTTGCGAAGAGTGTGGAGTTCTGATCTGTGGTTCTATAGCTCCGCGAGGGGCATGGCGGGAGACAAATGAAGCGAGGAATTTATTTTTGTTTTCAATTAGCTTAACTAATTAGCTGAATTAACCCTAAAATGCCTAAATGTTTTTGTTCTGCTCGTAGTGTTGGTAAAAGGTGTAAGTAATGTAAGAAGCTGATAGAGGAGGACAGATTTTTGGTGGTACCGAAACATGGAGAATAAACACCACAGAGAGAGAGACTGGTGAGAACACTGTTCCACACCATGGAGAGCTTGTAGTGAATTCCTTCAGCATTAAGGAAGCTAAAAATAATACTCTAGAAAATGTATGCTTTAGCCAGACCCTTTGTTTTCTGAACATCCATTTGAACAGAGGTTAAAACTACGCTATGAAAGTAAAAATAGACAGACGTACTTTCCCTCTTTTTTACTGTAGTCTTAAAACTATTAAGCTGTTGAATACATTTAAGAAAATATTTTAAATTGCTCAGTAATGCTTATATATACAATATGCCTGGAATGATTTGGGGAATTTGTGTATGTGCAATTTAAAGATTCTGTTAGAAAACTCTTCATATCCTTGTAACTATTTTTATGTCCCCTTCCTGAGGGGGAGAGACACATAACGGACTTGAGACAACCCTATGAGAGTTATAAAGTGAAGATCTTTATGAAGGGTTAGGGGAGCTCCGGAATACAGACACAGTCTCCATAGGAGTATGGTGAATGCTTCAACTTTATTGCAAAACACAGCTACAGTTATAGTCTACAGCAGGGTTCACGTGGCATAAACAATAATATCATTGGCTACTTTATTGCAACATAGCTTCCTGATTACAGTGTGTTCAAGGACACACTGTCCTTCTCAAACCCTGGATTGTTCACACAGTCCCATAGCACTTTATGGCCTTGTTGTTCAAGAAACTCCTCTACAAGTCCCCCTTTTTCTTTTTGATCAATCCAGGCTTGTTCTACTAATCGCGACATTGCTTTTTTAGCACATGACAACAAACATCCAAATATTAAACATCCTGTTATAATTACTATTATGAGGGTTAGACCCTTTTTCAAGCAACACACGTAACCATCCTGTTATGCCAAATTGACTGAGCCAGTCTCCAAGGGGGTCATTTGTTTCTTTTAGGTTGTGCAGTTTATCTTTTAGCATGGCTAGCTTTTTGTGGATAGATTCAGAGTGATCCAATAAGTTCATACAACACATCCCTTCAAATTCATCACACCCATGTCTTTGTGCAAGCAATCAGAAAT
>NW_010190070.1:3311-3783 GCF_000695765.1 Mesitornis unicolor
TGTTTGAGGGTGGTCATGGCCATGGCTGCAGTAGCTCCCGGGACAAAAAGGGAAGTAAACACCACTCGAGTCCGTGACCAAAATATTGGGTCCCCTGGGTCACGGCAATCTAACTCGTGGACACTTCTTTTGCTCCTCTGGGTTTTGTTTGAGGCCCATCGCATGAGTGCTGTCAAATTGGGGTGGAACAATGCCAATTCCCCTAAATAACACGGTCCTCCATGAGGGCTTGCGGGGATCCCGTTCCAGGCCCGGTCCCCACATATTAAAAATATGCCTGGTGGCAGCTTTAGAGCCGGCTTCCCGGTTTGGTTAAAGCAGGAATAAAGATCGTCAAAAACTTCATTAGACTTAAGGGCAGAATCTACAATTGCCCAAAAATTCCTGGTTACATTTAAATTTTCTTTTGTGGGGGGATCAAAGCTAAACCACCCAGATTGCTTCCCTTTTTTGTTCCTCAGATATCACCTGG